>NC_071354.1:177822410-178122410 GCF_943734655.1 Sabethes cyaneus | reverse complement strand
AATAATTGAGACACCAGTCAACATTATTAACTTGTTCAGCTTGTTTCGTTCGAAACCTGAGTGCTAATCTGTCCATGCAACACACCACTTAACGACACTTATCCAACGTGTGGCGATGATGGATCATGAATGGTGAATGGTAATTATTGTCTCCGAAACAACACTTCTGCAAGTCTCCATGATGCGACGGGATCTTTCGTTCAAACTTTTGACTCGCATCGATCGATGAACAACTATTCGAAGCTAGCAAAGTTGCATGCAAGATTGTTTTAAAGTTACCAGCTACCTAAGACGACAAAGTTGCGCTTTGCTAAGAGTGAGCTTTTTCGACGCAACTTTGTTCGCTTTCAACATGTTTCATTTGCTATGTCCACTGACTGAAAAGTGAACCCTCCCTAAGTGTGGTATACCAAAGCCTACATTACCAGATTAAGAGCGTATGCTTCGGTAATAAAGAGTGTCCGAAATCAAATTGCATCATGGCTGTATCTTTGGCTGTAACCTTTTACCCTTCGGGTATATTGTGTTGTTTTCAGTAAAGTTAGTACTTGCGTCCCACACCAATGAGATAAGTGATGACGTCAAATATATTTCCCACGCAAAGTTCTCTAAGCAGCCGTTATTCTTTTCTTCAAGGCCAGCCAGGAGATATACAGTACGAAGTGCTTGCCGGAAGCTACCGCCTTGATATACATGTATCACGCAAAGGAGGTCGTGCTCTTTTGGCAGGACCTCGGCCCATTATGTCAACAGATCACTGGACGGGAAGGACTGGCTGAAGAAAAAGGTTGTTCCAAGGACCACCAACCACTTCCAACGTTCCCTGGCAGCGATAGAAAATTTTAAGGCGAACCTCAAACGGAACCTATATTCCAAAAATGAATGTCCGAGACGAAGAAACAGCGAAGAAAGAGCTAATCTGCCAAAGCTGGGCAGGGAGTAGTTTTTGTAGAAGGCTTTTTTGTTTACTTTGACCAAGTTGTCCTGTATTCAGTTTATTCCAGAAATGGTTCATTTTCTCAGATATTTCTGAAAAGATAATGTAATATTGGCACAGTTAATACTGGGTCAGCTTTCAGTATCTCAAGTGACTTCATACGTTTGATTGCTTCGCTTCAATTTCAGCTAACGACTATGCTTCTAATGAGTGGCGCAAACTATGAGTACTACGTGTTACGCGTAGCTAATTTTTGAGATACTTGAAAGTCGGAAGAGTTATTTAAAGTATTCAGACCGATTGTAAGGCTGGTCCCAACGATTGATCAGAAATGGGCCTTCCCTGTTCTTGAGCAGCATCTTCGCGTCGGTCCTAACTCTACTAAGACGGTGAAAGACCGTGTGGGTCTTTCTCAACCACACTGATCTTCTTACATCATTTTAGTGTCGGTCGGTCCATTATCGATCCTGCCATGAACGAGTTATAGTCTACCAGTACTGTCGGTATTTTCTCCAATCCCCTCGAACACCAGCGTGCATCATCATCGACAGGGCACACCCATCGGGTCTGCCCCGAGGTCTACGGCCTCTTCCTGGTTCACTGCGGAAAATAATTTTGGCAACTTTTTCATCGGGCATTCTGACCACGTGCATAGCCCACTGCAGCCTGTCACATTGTACCACCTTCACCATATCAGCAGGCTTGTATACTTGATACAGCTCGCGGTTCATGCATCTGCACCACATTCCATTTTCCATTTTGTCACCAAGTATTGATCACAGAAAGTTGCGCTCAAAAGTCCCAAGCAATCATCGATCAGCATCCTTTAGCGTCCATAATTCACCACCGACTGAAGCCTCACCCGCTATTCTGACGCATGGTTTTGGCTCATCCAGCGTCGCACGAATCAGCGTAACTAGTTTCGTCGGAAAACTCTGTTCCAGCGTTATCGGCCACTGCTCATTTTGTTTAACTGAATCGTACGCCGCCTTAAATTCCACACACAGATGATCAGTCTGTAAGTTGTGCTCTCGAAACTTTTCTAGTAATTGACGCATGGTAAACATATGTTCCTCTGTTCTGGGGAGTCAGTCCCGGCGTAGTGGTTAGTATTCACGCCTCTCACGCCGAGGACCCGGGTTCAAATCCCTAACCTGCAGAAGTCACGAATGACCCAAGCTATTAAGGTAACTATAATCTAACAAAAAAATTCGCCGACGAGCGACTCCGCTGACTGAGCGATCTCAATCTACAGAACAGGAGTAGGAAACATTGCAAATAAGGCCATCCAACCACTCCTCCGGAATTTCACTTTCGTCAGACCATGATCCGGGGGATTGCTTCGTACAGCCGCTCACACCCCGCTTTTAAAGGTTCAGCCGGTATACTGCCTTTCCCAGCAGCCTTGCCATTTTTCAGCTCACTAGTTGCGTTCAAAACGTCTTCTTAATATGTTAGTGGCTCCACAGCTTGACCATCGATCACAATTCTTATCAATCATAATTCACTATCGTTGCACATTACATTACAAAATTCTTGCATCTTACCGTTTTGTAGACACTCCGAGAACATAACAACATCTGCATATTGCAACAACAAAGCAAGGGAAATCCGGCAAGGGATTTCCGGTAAGATACGAAATAAATAAAAATATCAATAAAACGACAACAAATACAAAATCATACAATCAAAAATAAAACAACATAATAAAAAAAAAAGCGAAATCACAAAATATAAAACACAAGTTCTGGTACAATTCTTATTCAACATCATAACAATAATACTGACAAATACACACCAAAGAATACTAAATACTTGAAAGAGCAACCATAAAAGGAAAACCCCAATCTACATCCGGTAGACAAAACAGACTAAAAATGGAAGTGTGCATTAAATCATTGATCAAGCATGGATTAATCACTGCGAATTAATCAACAAACAAATGAACAAAGCAAACTTAAACGAAATAGATACCAAGCACTTCTAGATGATTTTGTTAACATTAAAATGAAATTTCTTCAAGACTATTGGGGCGATAGTAACAGAAGATCCGATAATGAAGCGGAGTACATCATAAAGTACGAGAAATGCAAATAACACTGTTAAACAAATTAACAATAGACAATTAATAAGTAAACTGAATATTATAAAATTAGGTTATCTATAAAAATGTATATATACATTTACATATACATGTATTTATGAGTACATAATTGAATATAATGGAAGCGAGGGGTGATAAATGTTTATAGCAAACCGTATGACTAAAAATAACCATATAATTTTAAGATATATATAAAACAAAGAAACCTAAACAATAATGAGGAATATGGATATAAAATTAATAATAAATATGAAAACCAGTTAAGAATATATGCAAAATAAATAAAAAATTGAAAAATACAATTATAAAAAGACAGAGAAGTATTTACAAAAGAATAGAACAATAATAACCAAATCTCCCTAACCAAAGTTTTTTTTTGTAGATTAGTGCTTAGCTCAAGTGGAGTGGAAAGAACAATGATGAGGATTGGAAGGATGAGAGGAATTGGCCCTAGAGGACTACAAAAGGGGAAGTTACTTAGCGGGATGCAGGTAAAACTCAAACATGCAGGTATGACCTTGAACTATTACCAGAATATTATTATAACGTTACTATATACTACAATATAAACATTATTGCCATGAACAGCATAATTGTGGAAGGCTGGATGATGGAGTGGATTGCCAACCGGAGTCCTTAAGGTCTGAAACAATTATATAAGTTCTTTTTCTCACAAACAAACCATCACGTGGGTTAAAGCTGGTGCAGCGAAATTGATTATTACATGGAAGGATCCTAATGTTGGAAGGAAAATCTTAAAACCCCGGAATGCGCACAAGTGTCTCTGCTTGTGGGTCCGCCCAACCCCTTTTGATCCTTCTATAACAGCATTAGTGTGATATTCATTTGATAATCAAATTTGGATCTACTGTAAGTCTACCCACATACACTGGCAAGTCCTTGAAATGATGGTGGATTTCCCCCTTACTACTTACTACTTACCGTTTTGTAGACACTCCGTGTTTGATTGCTGGCAAATCGCTCCTCCTCATACTCGCGTTTTTTAGACGATCGATTCTTTTTCCCACAGCTATAGTCTCTTCACAACATTCTCTGTTCTGACGTATAACCACAGGTTCTTTTCGTATGTCACTCTCTAGCATTCAGCGTCAAACCAACACACTGGTCAGTTAGCTATTAAAGTTTTCTTTCTCCTACAAGTCGGTAGCGTCTGTAGTTGCATGATGATAGATCATCGGTATGGTAACGGCGTGACCCTCTGGTCTCAACGGATTCAACTCCTCGTTCCCAAATCGCACGATTACCTCGTATACCGAAACATATCACGGTACGTGTGAGTATTGTCGGAATATTCGGTAGCCTCAACAATATTCAGGAATTACGTTGAAACTATATTTATTCGAGGCAAGATTTTTATACCAATTGGTTGGATACTGAATATCTGAGTGCATTTTGGTCGTCTAATAAATAATAATAAAATGCTTTTACGTTTGAGTTATAGTCGGGAAAAATGAAGAAGTTGCTGCAACTATTTTAGGCCCAATTTTTATTGTGATGCCTGTGTTGTTTGAATTTCCGGCAGGCCGAACGCGCCTGTGTGGTACAAACCATAATAGTTATAAAGCAATCCCCTGAATAGCTCAATAGGTGGTACTGCGCGTGCGCCCACTATAATTTCTTTGTCGCGCAATTAAGGTGAAATTAGCAGTCATCGTTTCTGCCAATTTCAAAAGCCGTTTTTTTTGTTTGAAACAAAAATTCTGTTCATGAAAATATATTCGCTGTGTTCAGATTGGCGAGAAGAATGCAGTATTTATATTTCTACAAACAGAACCTTGCTTTTGGGCCCAAAAACTGCTTCCGAAATTGAGATCTCCGACGAAAATTTAATGACTGCTAGTGTCCCGTTAACAATAAAGCTGATTTTTGGCATATTGTTGGAGCTTATTCACAGTTATTTCTATTTGAAGCAGCCTGAGAAATTTCAATGAGCAAACAGCACCACCCAAGGGCCTATTCAGTGGATTGCCTGCATACCGGCTCATTGAAGATAACTAGTTTTGCAGTGACAATAGCTTGCTTCTGGCGCTAGTGTACGTTAAACCGTCCATATACAGTGTATATTATACACTAGCGCCAGACAAAATATTGTCACTCCAAAACTAGCTGTCTTCAATGATGACGTTTTGATCTGAAAGGATTATTTACTTAGTGGTTAACATTTCATTAGGATTGACACACGCGTTGAAAAGTTATTGAAAATGGAGCACGAGGAACGTGAAAAAATTCCGCAAACTCATGTTGAACCCCCAACGTAGTCAGTAGGGTTGATCGCCAAGGTTCTTAAATTTTCAAAATCAACTGGAAATATCGTGCTCATACGTTAACGGGAAACATTGATGTTGAGTCGCTCAGAGTAAACTAAACGTAGAAGTGGAAAATATGATCGGAAAATACGAAGATCATCAATCAAGTTAGTCGTCGTGTGTTCGAGTCTCGGCTAGGCGGTGCTTGCTAGATAGAGTCAGTAGGATCATTGTACTAACCCCGTAATTGTCCTGTACTCTCACGGCTGGCTGCTGCAAAATCGGTCGATAAGGAAGGGTCAAGTCTTAGAAAGACGTTTAAACCAAAAATTTTGCTTTGCAAACCAGCTAACAACCCAACAAGACGCTAAATCGTGCAAAGAAATTGTATGATAAAGTTCTGGCCAAGTATAACGGCTGTATTTTGGTGGACGACAAACATCTATACCTATAAAAATGGATTTCTGTCTGTCTCTCTGTCTGTCTGTCTATCTGTCTGTCTGTCGGGATGTTAATTATAGAATCGAAAACTACTGAACCAATCGGCGTGAAAATTTGCATGGAGAGGTTTTTGGGGCCAAGGAAGGTTCTTATGATGGTTAGAGACCCCTCCCTCCACTAAGAACGTAACTCGAGAACTAATCAAGCAAATGGAACAAAATTTGGCATTTGAGTGTTTTAGGAGACAAGAAACTTTTCTATGGTGAATTGAGACCGCTCCCCAGTAAACCATTTGGTTTGATTATCTCGATTGCAACTGAGGTATACGAAATCATATCTGAACGAAAAAGTTATATTTCACGCCATATAAGAACATATATGTACCAAAGTGGAGGCGATATACGTGCGAAAATTTTGACAACTATTTGTAATTCTATTTTGCGCAGTTTTTATAACACGCAACTAAATACTACTGAATATATGATACAGATATAATCAAATATTGCAATTGTCTATCCTGCTTTATAATTCACAGTCATGAATTGTATATGAAGACACGCACGACTGCAAAACAACTTATTGTTCACTTCGATTTGACATACTCTAATTATTATACAACTCCAATATGAAATTGACATGAAAACGATTTAATGTGAACTTTCTATTACGATTTTGTGTTATCTGGGTCCCCTCTTTAGAAGGGGAATTTATGACTCCTCTCCTCTTTAAGAGGAGGAGCTTCCATACAAAGGAATTACAAATTTCCTCATAACTCGAGAACTAATGAAGCAAATGGAACCAAATTTGGCATGTGAATGTCTTTGGAGGCAAGAATTTTTTCTATGGTAAATTAGGACCCCCCCCCCCCACTTTAGGAGGGGGGGCTCCTATACAAATGAAATACAAATTTCCTCATAATTCGAGAACTAATCAAGCAAATGGAACTAAACTTGGCATGTGGGGAGTTTTGGAGGCAGGATTTTTTTTATGATGGTTTGAGACCCCTCATCCCTGTGGTACGGAGATAAGGACTCTCATACAAATGAAACAGAAATTTTTGCGTAACTCAAAAACTAATCGAACTCGAGAAATTCTAGATTCTTTCATAAAATATTTGTCAATTACAAGACCGAAGTTTTTGGAGCGTCTTAGTAGAATACGAAACCTAAAAATAAAAAAGAGGAAAACATCTCCAATTTAATTCTACTATGTGTATTTTATTCACGACAGATACGTATTTCGCCTACGACTTGCAGGCTTCCTCAGTGTCTGGTTTCGTTTGTTTTCTTTTTTAAATAACAAGACCACCAGAAACTATCAATAGTAACATTAGATGATTCAGGGCGAGACGGACCCAGACTGCGAGTATTGCCGGTATTGCGAGGGGGAGGGGGGCGTGAGCCCTTCGTGGAGATCACCTCTATCTAGGTTTATTTACTTTCCTAGATCTACTGACCTCTATTACTTTCCTTCAGTTGGCTCACCCCTGCGAAATGGTACTTCCTACGAACAGATTTTCCGTGAAATGGTACATCCCGCGTAAGGTTTTTCGCGAAATGGTATTCTGCGAAACTCTATATTCCGCGTTATGGTCAACCGAGAAACGGTGTTCCGCAAAATGATATTCGGCGAAATGGGTTGTAATGATGGCGAATATTTAAATGCTATCCGCTTTATTTTATCAGGCTAAGCAATACGGGGATTTGTTTTCTATTTTACTGTGAGGAAAATTTGTATATTAAAACACCCATGAACTCCTCAGAAACTTGCAAAACTCGAGATTGTGATAAAGGTCATCCGAGATTCAGGATTTATGTACAACACAGTTTGATTTGTGGCAATACGAAGTTTGTCGGGTCAGCTGCCTATATAAAATGGACTTTGGACAAATCTCAAAAAATATTTCCATGTTAAATTTAAAGGGGATTCTGCGGAGATAAATTCAAATTTGACTTTGCAGATTAATTTTTTTCGCAAGTTGCGCACAGAAAACAAAAGTTTTCATCATTGGGGCAACTATGAATGGACAACTTTACAAGGAGAAGTGCCTTTAAAAAATAATTGTGCATCCATTCGATCACACAAAGGTCCGCGATGTTCTGGTTCTGGTTTAGCCAGCGTCATCAAAGCCGGGATGTATTAGAATGTAATAAGCAGAATAATATTGACTAGTATCTTGACTTGACGTGACTTGACTTGCGAAAAAGTGAATTGACCAAATTGTCCAAATTTTCGTCCCATCGAAATATATTGCAATTGCCAAACGTAAATTGAAGTAATGTTACAAAACAATCATAACACATCATAATAAAGTTAATCAGAAAAGACGCAAAATAATTTATTTTGTACTTTTTTCCTTAAGGCCTAATGAAAAACCTTCAAAAATATATTTTTACAAATGTTATACTTTACATTCTTATGGAGAAATTGGAAATTCTGAATATTTAGCCGTTCGCTCTGTGACAACCGTTCGTTGAGCCGCCCTGGGAAATGGACACTCAAAGAAAACTGCACAATCCAAAGAGTGCAGCCATCCTTCCCTGACTGCGATCGCGGCTTAGGTATCAGGTGGAGCTAGAGATAGAAGTTGATGAATAGCGGTGGTAGATTTGCACAAATTCACTCTTTTGCCAGCCACAGTAGACAAACTCATGCAATCAGAAAAGCAAAAGTTCGTTCCGGGAGGAAGACTCCATTCCTAATCCTAATCCTACTAACGTTCGCATAAAAAATAAGTTACACTGAACTCTTTACATTTCATTCGCTTGTTATCTATATTTTGCAATCGATGAGCGAAGCGATAATTTTTGTACCATATCGTAATCGCAGGTTCCGCGTTGCTGCCTATCGGAACAACACGCCAAGAAACACCGTTACAGGTGTAACTCTGTTTACAAACAGAGTGCAAGTTTTACAATCGAGCAAGCAGTAGACCGCATATACCTAAATACTAACGAATGAAAATGCTGTCGCCATGCATCATATGTTGTACCTTATCGATTGCTTGATATACAGAGCGCAAAAAATTGCACTTATGCTAATCATTTTGAACACAAAGTAAGTCAAATGTTTTTGAAGACAACTTTGATGTATCTGAAACATGAATGTTGTTCGTTGTACTGTTCGGATTACCCGTGTAAATTCGTAACAAAGGCTGTTTGTAGCGACCAAAGCCAGATATTCATTGTACATGCCACAAGGGTTAATGCCGTGATGGTAATTGCAAGCACCCATTAGCGGTCAATCACCGTTTATCGTTACACAACATTAGCTTTACCATCTCAGCATATTTGACCTCGACCACGAAACACCATATAACAAAATGCAATCAATAAAGCTCTAGATTAGGTATCCATATTTTTGGGTCTCAGCATCCTGTTGCATTGCAACAGTTGGCAACACAGAGTAGGTACTGCTCAATATAACTTTCTACCAGACAGCGGACATCGTGAAATCGAAACTCCCTCTTGTAAATATCCTACTTAGTCTGCACCGTTCGGAAAGCGTGCGTCCACATTTGCATAGGTACAACAGATGGGTAAGATCAATCGAAAATAAAAAGTGCCAAAAAATGCGCCACGCTACGGAGGTGAAATGGCACGCACAATGCAAATATTAACACTCAATCTTTACATTCCCACTTTTCATACTTCATTACCGGCGGAAAGTTGTAAAATTTTGCCGCAGACAGAAAAGAACCATTTCACCAGTTTAACAGGGTCACGATTTCAACTCATTACCTTTGAGATTTATTCAGCTTGTCAAAAGAATAGCTGGGAACAACCAACTCAGGAAAACACTTCACTTACCGGTTCAGAGATGAATCGATCTTGACATAGGCCAGTAATTTGGCCTTGCCTTTACGGGCAGTATAGGTGAACCGCAATGGGCATTCATGGTCATTAACTCATCAGCTGGCCACCTCTCCCGCCCCGGGGTGGTACCTAATTGAAATTATATCGGCTGCCGCGGGAATCTCTCCTCATATTATTTACTTTAGCATCTTCACAGCCCGTTCAAGCGTTCTTCATTCGTAATCGATAGCTGTGGTGATTGGAGGATGTTTATTTAGCCTACAAAAAAATCACAGAATAAGTGGCTTCAATGTGGAGAAAGAAACCAACACCAACGGAACAACGGCTGGCAGCAGCATTTACCGGAAGGTTCCACCGGTACTGTACATGGCAACTGCCGCTCGGTAATTCATGACTAGATCCCTTGATGAGGTACGACTTTTACATTGTAATGCTTCGCGAGCTAAATATGCTGCCGTGCGGATGTAGTGTTTATATGTGAACATTACTCGGCGGCAATGGCCGCATCAGCGCACGCGGGAAGAAACCGTAATTGATCTTGATGAAGGTGCTTTACGATTACCAGCAGCTGCCGCAAAGTACGGTGGCCTGTAATGACGCGACCGACTGGAAGAGGTAAAAAAATCGCGATCAATATGAACTACCCCACGCTTGTGCATTCGACAATGTTTGCGTTTCATCGTAGACCTTTTTAAGTAGGCAGCTGAAAATCGATTGCATCATGTCTGGCTGCAGGAATTAGGCAATTTCGGAAGGAAGATTAGTTATTGGCATGTTTGCGGTCGTTAGATCTGACGTGCTTACAGCGGATTTTAGCAACAACGAGGTTTAGTAACGACTTGGTCAAAACATTTACTTGGACTTTTTACAGATACAGAGATAGACCGTCTTTCAAACAGACGAAAGAAATAGTAGAAGAAAGAAATGAAACAGAGGTATTTTGTAGCATCCTCAGGGCGGGACAAGACGTGAAGGGGAAAAAGCGGAAAATTATAAGGACAAGGTGGAATTCTACGCGCAGTTCAAGCGTAAATAAATTACACCATTATACCATTACACCATTACAAACATTACACCAAGTTCGTTATCGATCGGATCGGATTTCAATGCCTACGTCAGTCCGAAGGAGGACAAAAAACCAGTGACTGAATGGTTCAGCACACTAACGCAATGGGTCTATGACTTATTACCTTTATGGTTACTAAAAATAAGCCCGTACGCGGTACGTAGTACCTTCTTTTTAAATTTAATTAACATTTGGTACTACTCTTGTATGAATCTCCCAACTCTTGGATGAAGGGCCAAAAGGGATTTAGTCGATAAGCAACATCGCTTACACGTATCAGGGATTTATAGAATCTCCTTCCAAGGGCTAAGTCGCCTGAGACCATCGTTGAATAAACCGTCTTAATGCAGAATGACCCCAGCAGGAGGGCAGAAGAGCCAGCTCATTATCCACGATGTGTTGTTAATCGGGCCAAGATTAACCCTAGAAAGTTGACTGTTTTACTCTCCTTAGGCACACCGCTTCAAACAAGTACTCTGATGGTCCATCTTCCCGATTCTAGTTTATTTATGAGCATTGCCGTTTAGTGTTTCGTATTTTGATTTTTTCTGTGTACGGATTGTTAGCCTCCCAGTTAGCCTCGAGGTATGATGTAGGCCTAATAAGCCAGTCGTCGTATATTCGAATCTCAGCTGGGATAGGCTGTTAGAGTCAATAGGATCGTAATAACTGGCCCTGCAATTGTCCTGCACTCTAACAGCTGGCTGCGAAGTCTGTCGTATAAAAACAGAAGGTCAAATTTCGATAACGGAATGTAGCACCTAGGCTTTGCTTTGCTTTGCTTTGCTTTGCTTTGCTGTGTACGGATAAATTGTTACAGTCATGTAGGCGTTACTCTCCCCTTCCAGTCAGCAACCTCTTGTCAGCAGCTCCCGCTTTTGTCCCACCGTCACTTAAGGAAGAACCGTCTAAACATTTCGGAGTCTTTCCTCTGTTACCGCCTCTTTTATCAACCCGTTCAGTTCTGATTCCCTTACATCAAGGAACATGTATGAAAGGTTGATAAAGAACGGTCAAGGCGTTTCGGAGTTATCGTTTCCCCCCCTATTAGTCCCAACCACCTTTGTCAACCCCCGGTGCTGATTCCCTGATGTCAAGGTACATATGTGCCAAGTTTGGTGGAGATCGGTCAAGGCGTTTCGGAGTTATGCCATCCCTCCTCCTATTAGGGACCCTCCCCCTCTCTCAGGGAACCTCCGGCACTCGTTTTTGTTAACCCCCCAGTGCTGATTCTCTTATGCTAAGGAACAATTGTGCCAAGTTTGATAATGAACCGTCCAGGCATTTCGGAGTTATGGCCTCCCCCCCTGTTATGAACCCCCTCCCACTTTTATTTCGGAGTTATGGTCCCCCCTTCGACTAGTTCTCATCCCCCATTTGTCAACCCCCGTGCTAATTCCCTGATGTCAAGGAACATGTGTGCCAAGTTTGATAAGGAACGGTCAAGGCGTTTCGGAGTTATGACCCCCCCCCCACCCTATTAGGGATCATTCCCCCCTATCAGACCTCCGTACCTCGTTTTTGTTGACCCCCTAGTGCTGATTCTCTTATGTCAAGGAACATGTGTGCCAAGTTTGGTGGAGATCAAGGCGTTCTGGAGTTATGGTGGAACATACAAACATACAAACATACAAACATACAAACATACAAACATACAAACATACAAACATACAAACATACAAACATACAAACATACAAACATACAAACATACAAACATACAAACATACAAACATACAAACATACAAACATACAAACATACAAACATACAAACATACAAACATACAAACATACAAACATACAAACATACAAACATACAAACATACAAACATACAAACATACAAACATACAAACATACAAACATACAAACATACAAACATACAAACATACAAACATACAAACATACAAACATACATACATACAAACATACTCACGCTCACTTTTATATATATAGATAAAATGAATAGATAAATAAGCAGTAGCGTATCTATGAGCAATACACATGTAGAACAATACGAGGCCAAATATGAACCACGTCGGCTATTAGAAGTCGGGGGACGACCAAAAACAACGCACCTTACAAATTATAATAAAACGTATGGACGAAAACTACCCGGGGGGTCTACTTCAACCAATCATAAGGACGTGGTTTATAGACAGAGTAGTAACTTCTCCCCAGTAAACCATTTGGTTTGTATATCTCGATTGCAACTGAGATATACGAAATCATATGTGAACAAAAAAGTTATATTTCACACCGTTTAAGAACATATATGTTCTAAAGTGGAGGCAATATACGTGCGAAAATTTTTACATTTATTTGTAATTCTATCTTGCATTTTATACAGCGGTTTCTATAACATGCAACTTAATACTCCTGAATATATGATTAAGATATAACTTAATGCACTTAATGACTGCAAAGCAATAAGTTGTTCACTTTGTTTTGACATACTCTAATCATTATGCAATTCCAACGTAAAATTGACATGCATACAGTTTAATGTGAACTTTCTCTTGCGATCTTGTGTTATCTGAGTCCAGGCTCTAGAAAGAGGAAGTGAAAGAGGCGTAAAAACTCAGAAGACTTATCTATTTGATCATTCAACAAAGTTAATGATTTACTTCGTTCGAGATACTGCAGCCAGTGTACACGCAATTAGCGTCACCGTCGACTGTATATATAAGGTAAAGCATATTTGTCTCATATTAAAGTGTTTATTCAAAGGAAAAGATAATGCAATCTAAATTGTCAAAATATTCTGTTCCCTAGTAAGCAATGCAAGTGTATTGATGTACACTGACGCATTTTTGTTTTCTTCAATTGTTTTGATCACCGTACTATTTTGTATTTTCTTTCGATTTGATGTAGGGGAAGGGCGGTAAAGACGGACACTGCGGGAAAGACGGACACTTGTCATATTTCATAAACAATAATTTTTTGAAGCAAATCAATGATGGGAAATGTTTCTATAGATTGAATTAACACTTTTGAACTAAACTGCCGATTTTTAGCAGTGTAGCTGACAAATTTATAAGCAAAACAAAGAAAAAATGCGTATATACGCTAACCGATGTAATTTTGTGCGTGAAGAAAATAGCTGGTAAATCGTTAAAAAACAACATATTCATGCTAAACCGACGAAATTGCGTTAGTTTTATCTTTCACTGAATATCCATTGGAAACCTAGTGAATTTGGGAATATTCAGTAAAAAGTTATTGAAGTTTGAAAAAATGGTATCCAAGTCGGGAAAGACGGACACCCAACGGTAGGGAAAGACGGACACGCAGATTTTGAACCCATTTTGCTCAACAACGATTTAACATTGCAAATACTTACATATTATATATGTAAAAGTAACCAGAAGTCATATAACAGTTGGAATGAGCCAACTTTTAGAAACGATTAATTCGTCACCAATTAAAATATTGAAGGGCACCATTCTATATTCTTGCTCAAAGGGGGGATCGGGAAGGGGGTTTTCCCAAACCAAATCTTTCCTAAATACATGATGAAATATGTTAATTTTTCTTAATACTGATAATTCAACGACGCGTGGCACCTTTTTGCGAGTGTCCGTCTTTCCCATATCAAGTGTCCGTCTTTCCCGCCCATGCGCAGAAACTCAGAAACGCAGAAAGAAATGTTTATAATATTAAAAAAGCATAAATTTTGGAAGAAATTTTCCAGCACACGTTGTAATTTTATTAGACAGAGACTTAAAGGTTCAGTTTATACGAAAATTGGGATCAATACAGTTATATTTGAGTAGATATTGAGTCTTTACCTTAAGGTGTCCGTCTTTACCGCCCTTCCCCTATATCGGTGAAACTTTTAAACTTTTCCTCTACCTTTTATTACGTTTAGGCTTACTTTTTTATCTGCTCAGCCATCATCAGATTTATATAAACAATTCTTATAACGATCGGTTGGGATGTTATAAGCATTTTTGTTTTGTATGTGAGTATCACACGCCGAACCAATCGTTATAGTTTGGCCAATCTCACCTCGTGGTGCTCAGAAAGTGCAAAATTTAGAAAAAAAATTCCGCGATCAAAATATAATACGCATAATAACTTTTCAATATATTGTAAATAAATACTTTATATATCTTCAGAATAACGAGTTGATGCGATTTCTTGTTGGGGCTTGTTTACTATATATGGGATATTTATTGTCAAAGTTTTTTCGCAGTATTTTAACCCAAACTGCCAAACTGTTCACTAACATTATTTGTGTTCCATTCCACGTTATGAATAAACATATTATGTTTCAAATCATCCTGAATTTGAGCCATCAGTTTGCATAGATCGGATCTATTTTGATAAATAAACATTGTTGATTTTTGGCGCAATCTCACCTCCGTGGCCCAATGTCACCCCGGATGACAGTATCTCGGTCCGTCGCCCATTGGTACTCCGCCAAAAACCCGCAACACACTCAAAAAAATCAGCACGTCAAGTTTACGTGAAAACATAGGTAATTCTCATCCATCACACTTTTCATGTAACATTCACGTGAATTGTTGGTAACTCGCACTCATTCATACTAACCAGTTTACGTGCAATCCCGGTAAATTTTATCAATTTTCCCATTAACTAGTACATGAAGTTCACGTAAGTTGCTGTACAGAATTTTACATGATTTTTGACGTGGATGCGACGTGTCGATTTTTTTTTGAGTGCACCTATCGCTCAAATACAGCAAGTGCACGTATGTCTTCCATAAGCAAAGTTAACGGGTGGCAACTAAAATTTTGGATTTTTTTTTCGAGGAGCCTATGCACAACAACAAACGAGCTCAGAGAGAAATTAAAGTGTGTTAGCTCTCTCTCACCCCTTTCTACAAGTATTTTTTGTTTTGTGTATGCTTGCCAAGTTTTGCTCAAAATGGTGCCAAAACATGAAGCACAGTAGGTTGCTATAAATTTAGCAATGCTATAAATTTACTTGCATATTATCTGACGATAGCGCCAGCGTATGCGAGTGGCGTTCTCGCGCAGCGACTGTTGTTTGAGTCTTGGCTTAAGTGAAAATTTGAAATGATCGTTTTTATTGACGATGGAATGAGGCTTCAGTGTTACGTCTGTTAGTCTGTGCATGAAGCATTTCGCGAGCGCGTTGTCACTTTCAAGAATTGCACAAAGATTTCGGCAAAAGGTATACGGTACAACATTTTAAAAGCAAAAATGTGCTGAAAGAATGCAAGAGCCCCGGAATACACTGGGGAACAGATTTCGATACTGAAATCCCAATGCCGCTGGTTGATAAAAAATTATTCCGGAAAATAATTTGTTACTTCCCTCTTTCGAAGACACACATTCTCGGAAATGATCGATACTATTCCATGGATAATTCTACTGCATCTCCGAGCATAAAATATAAGTTTAAGCATAAGTTTGAACAGAAAGTGATGCTGTACATTGCCATTTCCTAGAGAGATACAGTAGGATTTAGAATTTGGCATGGTTAGATTTTGATATGCCTCGATTTTGGCAACAAAAGTATCCGTTTTTGGCAACACAAAATATTTCCCTTACAAAATATGCTTAAATATTAGTCAGTTTTCGCATACATGCTTTAAGGGTTCATGAAAAAAAGTTTGCTGTTATAGAATGTCTCGAACAATAATATTTTTATTGCCGTAGGACTACGCCTTACCGCAGGTTGCCAACAACTTACTTGCACCGGACAGATAGCTCTTGGCGGACTTTTCAAGCATAAAATGATTGCAATCGTTGATTAATAATATTTACTCAATTTCTAACGCATTTGCATTCAATTTTTTCATATCAAAAAAGGGTTTCGATTTTGGCACGGTTTCGATTTTGGCAACATAGACGACACGCATTTGTTGCCAAAATCGAAATCCAACTGTATTTCTAAACCACCAGGGTTCAAGCCCTCTGGTTTGACTATCAAGATGTATACCAGAATGAATGCTTGAAGAAAATTCTGATCTCGTTTCTACAAAAACATCATGTGTTTTGGCCGGATGAAGCATAGTCACATTGCGCCAAAAAACACAATCGTTCGATCCCATTTGTACTCAAAAAATACCTCGCTACAAGTGACACTCACAAGATCTGCTGAAAACTGGGGTTATTTGGAGTAGGATAGAAGTATGGAAAGGAAGGAAAAAAGGAAATTAGAGCTGAAAAAGGGTTATAGATAATTAGCCAAGGAGGGCTCTGTCATTTCAATTTCAATCAGTTGACGAAAGATACTTTAGAATATCTTACGTGCAAGTTTAACCATACTGTGACTAGTGCCTGATAAGCTTATGAGCTATATTTAAGCTTAAAACGTACGTCGATTAAGGAGCTGAAAGCAGTTAATGGGTCTGATTTCAGCTCCTTAATCGACGTAATCTTGCAAACCCTGTTTTACCCTGAAGAACTATCAGAGGCAGTACCGTGTCTTTTAGGAAGTTCATCAGAGAAAATCCGTCTATATTGAGGATTACGTCAACGACGAGCAACTCTTCGTTCCTTGAGTGCGACGCGCATGCTGGCAATGTCGCATCTGACAACCACTTATCCGGAGAGACAGACAGCAATGGCCACAACCGAAGGCAACAGCCTTTCCCTTAAGCAGTAACCTTCCCCGATAGCAGCTGCCAGTCCCGACAGCAGGCGTTCGTGCATCGATACTTACCCCATCGCAAATCTAACAGCAGCCAGCCAGTCACAGTAACACACACCCACACAACACATCATTGTAAGTTAGAATTATAATAGGTATATCGTTAACTAAAGTAATAGCGAATTCATAAATTAACCTGGGTTCGTGTTAACTCGAACCAGAAATTTATGAACGATACGGGCAGTTTGACAGATCGACCCGTAAACCGTAATGCTAGACAGTTTTAACCTGCGCATCAAACTGAATGCTGTCAGTTTAACCGAGATGCAATCTCGGTTAATTTATGAACGCTTTGACAGCACCTCGATTAAAACTGAGTGCTAATCGACCTGAGCCAGGTTAATTTATGAATTCGCTATAAGAGTTTTCAGCAGCCGCCGTGCGTGCCTGATCGGTGCCATAAAGCTAGAGTAGGTACTGAATTGAGAGACTAGCCATGGTAACTCAGTAGCTCGCGAGTTAGAGTACTGAATTGAGAGACTTGCCATGTCACTCAAAAACTCGCATCGTTAAACCAACGAGACTCACTGATTACGTGAAACGTGTCTCACTGGTTTAGTGCTGACAAGTTTTCGCGAGTTACTGCGAAGGCTAGGAGTTGACTACTTTTGCTGAAGATCGTTCCTCTCAATTCGATGCCCGCTGGCTGGATCACACCTTCAATAGCGATATTGAATAACTTTCATGGCAGTCCCCATCCCCTTGCCGTAACCCTGTGCGTGATTCGAAGTGACTCGAGAGTACCCCCGAAAGACGGACATATCATATCACCTATTCTAAGGTAGCTTTGATCAGCCACGCCAGTTTGCCCGGGAAACCGTTCTCGTGCATTATCTGCCATAGCTACACGTTCGACTGTATCATATGCTGCCCCAAAATGCACGAAAATATGTTGCATAGGTACGTTGTACTCCCGATATTTCTGGACGATTTGCCGGAAATTGAAAATTTGATCCGTAGAAGCACAGCTCCCCTAAAGCCCGCCTAGTACTGCCCTATGAATTCTCTTGCTATTGAGAATAGACGATGTACACGTAGACGATTGCTGTACACAATTTACGAATCGATCATACCCATTGATGGAGTTGAGCGGAATAGTTGTAATCCTGTGCTCCAATTCAGTACTACATGGTTTATAAAGGAAAGAAGGAATTTCCGAAGAAGTTCTGCCTTGATAATGCAAGAGCTCCGCAATTGCAGAGCAGATTAGCTGAACTTTCAGGTTCAGAGTTACAAAAGCGGCAGGTGTCGGATGATACATTGCCGATATTCTTTAAATGATAAAGAGTGGGGCTGTGTCCTGTTAGGAGTCCCGTGATCGCCCGTAGTTCACTACGAGTTAAATGGAGTAGTTTTTTAGCTACTGCCAGGTTTGGGTAGATAAACTGTTTAGCTTGTCTACAACCCTATGTTTGATTCCAACGGAATGCTATTTCTAGCTATCCCCATGTCATCAATTCGCCTTTTACGGCGGATGTGGAGGTACCCAGAAACGGTTCAGGACCAATAAATTGCTGAGCTGATCCTTGTCTTGCCAAGTTGTCAGCAAATTCATTGCCCTCGATTCCGCAGTGACCGGGCACCCATTTTTGAACCATTTGTAAAAAACAGATATTTCCAGATGGAAGTTCGGGCCCTCCATTATTCCACATTGAGCGATCTGTTTCAATCACCTTATATGGAACGTCCATGTTGGGCCTGGCTTCCAAGCAGTCAAAGACTGAAGTTACTAAGGGTGCCAGATTGAACTCCCGAAGTATGCGAAGATGACCGATTTGGTCACCTTCGAGTATAGTTTTACTCGTTTGCAACCGTAGTGCGCCGAGCACTGTTTCCTTCTTCACATGAAGATGCAAAGGCAGTAAGCATAGCATTGCCTCCATGGCTGCAGTAGGTGTTGTACGCATGGCACTGGTAACTGTAAGACAGGCCAGGCGCTGAACTTTGTTTAGTTTGGCTTGGGCTATCACCTCATTCACCTTTGGCCACCATACGACTGCAGCATAGGTTATCCTAGGCCGTGCAATAGTAGTATATGACCAAAAGGCTAGTTGAGGTTTCAATCCCCAGGTTTTGCCAAACAGTGAGCTGCATGCCCAGATGGCCGAAGTTACTTTCTTAACAGCATAATCTAGGTGAGCAGCCCAGTTCAGTTTTTTTATCGAGAATTATTCCGAGGTGTTTGACTTCATTACTGAAGCCCAGTCTGACACCATTCAGTATGGGGGGAGTAGTGGTATGTTTCCTTCGCCAAGTGAATGGTATAACGACTGTTTTGGTGGGGTTAACATTAAGTCCCTCTTGTGAGCACCATAACATGGTGGTGTTTAGAGCTCCTTGCAAGCGACTTGACAATACTGCGTCAAACTTTCCTCTGGCGACAAGTACAACGTCGTCGGCGTAAGCAATGGTCTCATAACTAAGCTGTGATAGCTTGTGAAGGAGTACGCCGGCCGCCAGCGACCAGAGCAGGGAGGAGAGAACTCCTGCATCCTTTGCTGGGCATCCTTTGATCACCGCAATCGTGACCGACGTATCTCCCAATGATTTCGTTCATATTTAATCTAATCTAATCTCACACTAACGCAGCCAATGCTTGAAGGCATCTTGGAAAATGAGGATTACTTAAATCAATTTTCTTGTCAACGGCCAGGCCAGCTGCGCAGCATGTACCGCAGAGGGAATTCCAAGGAATCAAGTGGAACCAGAAATAATACCTTATTCCATTAAACTCCTTGAAATCAATGGGAAGGAAGAAAGCGTGACCTCCCGTACCAAACGCTTCCTATATAATATGTTTATTCTCAATACAATCATAGGGAGTATCATTGCTAATAAAGGTTAAACGATACTCCGGACCCTCGGGAATAAACTAACCACATTTAGACTAGAAGCCAGGCTGCATTTGGCCAATAATATATCGCATTGATTCGCTCTAGGAATATAGATTAAAGACACCAACTACCAAAAATAATATAACGCTTGACAATAAGGTCGTGTGGTTCTATGGTTGCCTAAAACTGCAGTTTAAGGATCAGGAACTGATAACCACTAGACCCCGCACCTCCTTGCTTGGCTGCTCAACTCTACAAATTGGAGTATTTCCAGGTATTGCTACGTGGAGGCGCTAGGTAGGGGCTTGGGATGGCTAGAGCAACGTTGGACGCTTCTTCCTAATTCCCTTCCTCATTTCATACCCTAATCATTATTTTTGTTCATATTTCCACAAACTATGCCGTATTCAAAATTTCACAAAATTTTGGAATCCTTCAGATCCTATACGATAATTTTGAGCAACCCAGATCGACCCAGGTCCCGATGAACCTTTTCGCCATAACCGCCAAACAATCCGAAGTAAAAGTCTACAAAACTACAAAAGCTCACAATCTTGAAAGCGGCATCAATCTTCCATTAATGACATCATCCCATACTGACACGCTGTCAATGACCCAACCGACCGACGCACGCGACAAAAGTTTACATTGCATTGAAGCGGTAGCACACGGTAGTAATGTTCAATCCTGGAATGGCAAACCTGAGCGGAAATAGCGTCACAAAAAAAAAACTTCATTTCTGCAGGCAACAATTAACGTATTTTATTCCGATAATAAAAGGACCGATGGATAGAGCATAATAAGTATACATAATGCATTTACCTTGTCGCTAGCACAGGTCCTTCAACTTGAGGAACGGTAGTAAGTGGCATATTGACCAACCGCATTTTATATTTGTACAATTATCTGGTATATTAGAATAAACCCATAAAATTATTATGTAATTTGTGATTCATTAAAGAAATCGAATCGTCAATGTTAGTTGATATAGTTGCGCCATCCTTTGTTTCCGTCTTCCGAGAGCACACTCCCTTAGGCTGTACGTAATAGAAGCTTTAGACTATTCAGTAACAACTGAAAAAGAAATGCGATGATTTATTACTTTTTACGCACTACCATCTCCATTAGACCATAAAAACTAATAAGCAAAACAGTATTAAACGGTAAACGATGCGCTTTATACACGTATTTTTGTAGTCGACCAAGCACTCGGAGAGTTGCAAATAAAATTAAGCAAAACTGTAAAAGTACAAACATTTGCATTTTCGTCATGAGTTGCATCTTACCTGCCTGAATGGTGAAGCATGTCTTAATTTTTTAAGTAGCAAAAACTATTTCACAAAGAATCAAAGTATAATAAACAAAAACTAAATTTCAAAGCAACTTAGTAACGAATCCTATTCACATAATTCCATGATTCAAAAAATCGCACCGTATCGGATCGCTCGTGGTCTGCTGTTCACACAAGAGCGCATTTTATTGCGCATCTGCTGCATCGATTATGTTGCTCTGATTGCAAATGCAGCCCGCGCGCGCCCCTATAGGTAAATTTACCGCAAGAAATACTACTCTTAGTATCAATTAGCTTGTTATTCGGTATAACAATATCCGACAGGCGGGTGCGCGAAGCTGCCATCCGGCATGGGAGGTGTGACCGCGCTGGGTAGAGGCAGAGACTTGACCAAAACATTGTTAACCACTACCAGCAGCATGATAGGTATACTACCGTGGCCGTTACCGCTCAAGGCAGACCGCTTCGGTGCGGTGGAGTCCACTTTCGTATGCAGCGTTTAGTCTCATTTTACGCGTTCAAAACCTCAGACGTCAGTATTCGGTATTCCAGAGCTTCTTTGAGCCGCCAGCAACTGATCAAGCTTGCCACCGATTTAATCACATAGTTCACAGTTCCCTCTCTTTTATTTCCTTCAATTTGTCGAAGTGTCAGTTGAACACAAAAAAAACAACGTGAAAACAAAACCAAGAAACCGGAATTTTCTCCAAATCGTGCGATCATCGAGAGTTACATAAATTAACCTGTCCTCCGCAGCGTAAAAAAGGATTATAAACCGTAAAAGATCCGGCTATGATCGGATATAGTTAAGTGCTGATTATAATAAATCCAAACTCCCACCTGTGGCAGTAAGCCGAGCTGTTATATGACCGGTCCGATTTTATCATCTTCACGACCTCACGAGGGCCTGCAAATGAACCATGATCGGCAGCAAGTGGACTACTCTGGGTCTCTCGATCGTAGCCCTATTTCTTGCGACGGTTACAGTTCACAGTGCCTCTTCCGAACCAGGCTCAATCAGTAGAGCCCTAACGACAAGCAAGCCAATATTCAGCAAACAAGGACTACTACCGCTCGAAATCAACGTTCCGGACTTGATCAATGGAATACTGTCGGCGTTTCGCTTTCTTTGGAGTCGTTTCCAGTCCATATTTGGACTTTCCGATTCGACTGAGATCGTTGGAGCAAAAGATCCTCCCCTACCGCCTGGTCCACTGACACCGTCGCCGGCGCTGCAAGCTGTTCCGCTGGCACCGGAAGACGACGTGGCTAAATCACCCGTCAAGATGGTATCGGTGGAAGTCGACGATCCTGTTCGGGATCCATCAAAGTACCAAAGCATTCGTATCCGAAAGAAAGTTTCGACCACCACCAAAAAGCAAAAGAAACGGAAGAAGAAAAGTGAGTTTAACACGATCTGGAAGCTGATTGCATTGGATGATGGTTGGCTCTAGAATGTGCATGAAATGTGAGAAAAGACTGTGTAAATAGTGAATAGAAAGTAAGAATTGTTATTTATTGTCCTAATTTATTCGATGTTAAGTGGCAGTGAGAAGAAATCAGAACACAGAAAGTGATTCCACTTTCTATATTATGATATATGGATTTTAAGATTGTTTTTGAACGATGTGGTGACATGGAAATACAGTTTGTTTAAAAAGCAAGTGAAGGTGAATAGTTTTATTTTAAGTCAAATAAGGCATATACAAATACATATCTTTAAAAGTATATGTCAGCCCCCCCCCCTTCTTCAAACATTTTCGAAATGCGATGGGGCAACAAAATAAAGTGCAATATTATAATATTGCATTCTTTAGTGCATGAGTAGATTTTTTGCAATTTAGCGAGTTTGAAACTCTAAAATACCCGACATATGCAAATTTAAAGTAATTATCGCTTTAGTGTCGATCAACTTTGTTTCACCAACTAAGGTTTCTGATGCCTGCTACAGAAAACAGCCGACTATTGTGCTTAACGGTGCTTCCAATCCGACTTTTGATTCCATTTTCTTTAAATTTTGTTCCATTTTTATTCAACTAGTTTTAGGAGATCCGAATCAGATTGAGGCTACTTAAACAATACGTTGGTGAAATTTGGTACCGCTTTTGAAGGAAACATTTCGAATTACAGTTGAATCCACATCATAGGCACCAGATAAAATAGAATATAATAGGTCTTTGACGCTTACCTGACTGCGTAAAAGATCTCAGCTTCATTCTCGCTTCATAAGAATGACTTTTACTTTTACACCGCCATGTAGAGTGTTGGAAAATTGGATATCTTTCAAATTTTATTCTGAAAATATGGCAAATATCTAGAACAGAATTTTCCAAAACGTGCTTTCTATTCGACATTTAGATGTATTTTAGGTTAAATTAGACACTCCGAAATATCCGATGTTGATATTTTCGGGGCTACAAATCAGTCGTTTTGTTCCGTAGTGCCCTAATTTTTTACCGTGCATTGGATGCATGCGTAAAGGATGTCATTGAACCGTTCGAAAACTTCGAGTGCTCGCAGGTCCTTTTCTAGCAGTGTACATGTTTCATGCCTGTGTAGGACAACCGATATAATTAGCGTTTTGTAAAATATGCACTTTGAACGGAGGCACAGATTGTTCGACGAAGTCTTTGTGGAGTCCGTGTTAAACACGAATATGATAATATGCCTTTTAATCTTTCGGCTGGTGTTATTGTTCTTTTATCTTCAACCCGATCTTCTCTGCTTCGCGTTTTAGTTTGGTGTAATGATCTTCCCACCATGTCAAATGTTCTGCCGACAGCATCCACGTCGTCAGCAAAGCAGATAAATTGACTAGATTTATTGAAAATCGTGCCCCGCATATCGATCGCCACTCGTCTTATAACACCTTCAAGTGCAATGTTGAGTAGCAGTCAAAAAAGACCATCTTGTCGGAGTTCCCTGCGACCCATGTCCGACAATCTACCTGAGATTCTCACACAGCACTGGATCCCATCCATCGTAGCCATGATAAGTCTAGTAAGCTTACCCATAGAGTTACTTTCGCCCGGAGTTTTCCATAGCTTTTTTCGGTTTACACTATCATATGTGGCTTGGAAATCAATGAACAGGTGATACATGGGGACTCGGACTTTGCGGCACTTCTGCTGGATCTGCCGCAGGATGAAGATTTGGTCCGTTGTAGGCCGATCCTCCATGAAGCTTCCTGATAATTTTCCACGAATTTATTGGCTATTGGCGATAATCGATGAAAGATGAGCGTAGTAAGCGGCATTCAGCATAGTTATCACTCGGTAATTCACGCAATCCAGCTCATCACCTTTCTTATAGATAGGCCAAATAACCCCGTCTTTCATTCCTCCAGTAGTCGTTCTAGTAGCAGCCCGAGTAGGAATTTGGCCTCATGACTCGGCCAAATGCGGTTATTTGTAATTCGACCATTCGGTACCAATTCGTTAAGTAAGTCGATACGAGGGCCTGATAAAAGTCGGTAGACCTGGGAGAGCGAATGAACCTAGACAGATGTAATTTCTGCGGGGGGGGGGGGTATGTTACGATACAGACGATCAAGACCAGCTATGACAGATATTGCACGGTTGTCCGGGTAAACTGACGCAACTGGTTAGATTTAGGGAGATCCAGTGATGTCGAGGACACTCTCGAGTCAAGTTCCTTTGAGACGCGGCGAGGATTGCGAAAAGGTGACTGCTTATTCTGCATATTGTTCAACATCGCTCTTGAGGGGGTGATCCGACGAGCGGATATTGAAACGACGAGTGGTCCGTGACTGAACTGAAAGTCGTCACTAGTGCAAACAGCACGAGCCACCCCGGCTCTATGCTGCTGACGACAACAACGACGGACGCCTACGCAATGGCAGGTACTTCTGACGGCAAGTCACCGTCAACCCTCGCGGTCTGCGCCCGTCTCGTCCTGAATCGTCTGTGAAAAGTCTTTCAACAAAATATATTTCACAGAATTGTGCCAAATGTTTTTCTGCCAAATTATCCCTTATGTTTATATCGATATTTTTATGGCAAACGACGTTATGCCAAGCTCTGCTTCTCATTGTATTGTGACGCAGCTATGATTGACTCAAGTGCGTATTCGTAGAAAAGCAAAATTTTATAAATTATACCCAACGTCCATTATGTCTATCATCCATTATGCCTATCGCCCGTATTCCTAACGATGCGCATTCCTGAACGTACAACCTTGTAGTGTGTTTCTGCACAGCTTGCTCGCAAGGCAAGCCAAAGCCAACTGTTTGTGAGTGCAAGCGGCACACTAGTACGTATGGATACAGATTTTGCTTTACTACTTCTTTTCTGCTTCATCTTACACCTTCGCTTAAACACGCGTTTAAGAGCCCTCGCGAGCGATGAGTTATAAAGTATTGGACTGCAATGACGAGCGAGAGCGACAACCGTTGCTGATAGCAAAACGGTTTGCAAAAATTCGTAGCAGTGCATGAAGAAAAGGAATTCAAACGAGAGTGTCAGGCAAGCGTGTTCGATAGAACGAGAACACTCGTGTCAGCAAAATAAGCAACATAAGCACGGACTTTGCACACTGGATTAACAAGCTGATGAAATCTCAAAGTAACTAACTACGAATAGTGGGATTGATAATACACAGGAGACGATATCTACAAGATACTGCTAAGCAGCTAACTTCTAAGCATTTACGAAAGTATAACCTCATAGCACTGCTGCAAGCTTTGTATTTTTTTTTTTTTTGACGTAGGATTACGTGTTACGGCTAGTTTTGAGATAGTCATTCCAAAAAATCGAAAAATGCGAGCGTCACGAAAAATGATAGGTTTTGAGCGCTAATAGCTCAGCGGTTTTCCGATCGATTTTCAATATTCTTACACCAATCGATCGGAAAATCTTCTAAGAATTGACCCAAATGAAGAAAAGTATGGATTCTTGATGTTGAACTATTGAAAAATTCAAAATAATGAACCTATGTTTTACCAGAATTCTCGCTTCGTGATTGGTTGTTGGAAATGACGTCATCAAAGTAGAAACGCGTTTCACGCTTCGACTTATAATTCAGTCAATTTTCAATAGATTTCTAAAATATTTACACCAATTGATCGGAAAATCCATTGAAAATACAGAAAACTATTGATTTTCAATGCGCGTCATTGAAAAATTGAATTATTTTCATATTTTTGCCTTCCCTCGTCAGTGCTTCCTTAGCACGGATGACAGAAATATATACGATATAAGCTATGGGTTAAGCTTCCTTATGATTGTATTTAATTTACGCCCTATAGAATCCAATCGAAAACTGTTGAGCTTCTGCTGTTGCTGCTTCCCACGGATAAGGCAACGAAGACATGCAAATTCACCAAGCGAGGTGTTGGAGCTGGAGCACTCGTTTCGCTGCCGTGAAGGAATATCTGGCTGCTGAAGTTCTGGAATTGGCAGGAAATATGCTGCTCGCGACAACGATACGATCAGAATTATCGTCACTTACAGCTGGCCATCCGCAACAACGAAGAGTTGAACAATTGCTGTCCCGTGTCACCACTGCTCATACAAGCTGTTTTGTTGCTGCCCAAGAAGACGGAAAAGAAGGCTTAAATTTCGAACACATCACGTCGACAAAATGTTCTTTTAAGAACAAAACATAATGTTCATGAAGAATTGTGGAATTTTCGCTCACTGATTTTAATTCTAGTTGCTGCTGATTGAGTTGGCCGTCTCGGAAGGTAAGAAGCAGCCAACAAATATTCCAGCTCCAAGTAAATGTGTTCGGTCGAGCGTCAAAATGAATGAAACCATGGGTTTAATAAAATGAAAGAGTTTTAGTAACATGTTTTGCATCTTCATATAAGAATTTGTTCGTTCTTCAAAGAACGGTTTTCGGTAATTGATGAAACCTAGGAAACTTGGAACTTAGGACTTTTCACTCGGATTTCTTTAGCAACACAAATTTATCCATCACTAATACTACAATAATAATACGTAGCGTAATTTTTGGGGGGCCCTGTAGCCGCAAGGTTACCGAGTCTGCCTTGACAAGCGAGTGGTCGTGGGTTCGAATCTTAGTAGAATCAGGCCATTCGCTGTCAAGTGACTTTAGCATGGGTTTATTCTCAGGCCCCTCCACATCCTTCCTACTGCATTCTGCATTAACTAACAATGAAAGCCTCTTGCCAGGGCAAGTTATAAGAGTGGTACTTGCTTGAGGTGCGAATGAAGCCTCTTGTTCAAGGGCAAATTATAGCTTGTTCCACTTCCTGGTTCTAGGAACGAGATTGGTAATGCATAATAAGTAGTAGTAAGGAACACATACATACACACAAAACACACCCTCACTCTGTGCTGAACTCTGCTTTACCGACCATGAAGCCTTTAGCCGGGGCTGGTTATAAGAATGATACTTGCTCGAGGTGCGAATGAAGCCTCTTGTCCAAGGACAAATTATAACTAGTCTCCGCACTTCCCGGCTCTAGAGCTAGATTGGTTGAAAAGTAGTAAGAAGCGTAGAAGGAAAAAGGGGTGAAAAACACACCAAAAGCACGGATAATAAGCAGTTCGCTCACTCTATAGCGATACTGCAATAACAACGAAGTGCGGAACAACACCTGGATAAAATCACAATAGATCAAAATGCTGGTCGTAGTGATAATATCCACACACACAAAAAAAAGCGTAATTTTTCTTGGGCAGCAAAAGGCGAACGGCTCACTGATAACTTTGCTCTTATGTTCAGACTGAAATTGAAATGCTCTATTTATTAACGTAGATGATAGAATGAAGGACCATGAAAAATGGGTGTGGCCGATTCTTGTCGCTTGCTCTGGTACATAACACGAGGTAAACCGGCGAAAAGCATTATTCAAACGCTAGCTGAGCTACTGCCAACATCGTTTGCCAGAGCAAACGAAAGTCACGCTCGAGGCTCGACTCGTGCACTTTTGCAGTGTGTGTACAGTGCAGTGTGTTGAAGCTGGAGCACTCGTTTCGCTGCCGTGATGAAATATCTGGTTACTGAAGTTCTGGAATTGGCAGGAAATATGTTGCACGCGACAACAAAACGACCAGAAGCATCCCACGTCACTTGCAGCGGGCCACTTGGAGTGGTATTTCATCGTGATTCAGGACCATACATGAACGGCTTCGTTGATCGCATAGCTGCTGAAGCTTTCCGGGTGGACCGTTGCAACAAGCCGTGCCTGGTTAGAGGTTATCGGTACTCCAATTTACCGAACAGAGAATTACGTTAAGTGCGTTAGTGCAAGTTTATTGCAAGCTGGAGTTATGATAATCAAACAATCTGTCCTTTCAAGGGCCACACAACGATTGAAGAGTTTATTATATTTTCTTGCCCAGTTAATACCATAATAACACAAGCAACGAGGGAAAAGTTGAATTTTTCGCCATTGCGGACGACCAACAATTGACGGAAATAAGTTTTCTGGTCGCAGGCGACATTTTCTGCGACTTCCAAAACGTCTGCAGGTTGTAAATTCTTTATCAGTGTTCTTTTGTAAGCCGCAGAAAAGTTGCGCAAAATTTTCAACTTTTTGAAAACTCGCGCGTACCGTCTACCGATTACCAGAGGAAAAACACTATTCAACGTACACCGAAAAAACTATACACGTGCGATCAATGTGCAGATCACATAGATATTGTCCTGGTGCTAATCACTACAGTTCCATAGGAAGGGAAGGGAAGCACTTTTGATACCGTAATGATTGACATATGAAACAAGATTATCAATATTTGGACGTTGAAATTCATGTGATCTTGTGGTAACGCTGTGTCTATTTTTATCAGTGTAGAAACATATCATAAAAAATTATTTACTGTTTGGTTTAGTTACTGACTTGGTTTCGTTTTAATAAAATAGATTCAATTAATTCATAGATATAACTCCAATTGAATGTATACAATGTTTCTACTTTGATAAACGTTACGTATGTAGCTTGTATACATGAAGAATCGTATTATTACAGACATGGATACATCCTACTATCGCTACAAAGAGACTTACGTAGTCCTACGTCACCTATGCGGTCGTGTCTTTTGCACAACCCCTCTGATTTTTTTGTATGGGCTTATCACTTTGACCACACCATTATTGATCTATTGTAATGTTGCCCGGGTGTATGCTGTATTCTACACTGCATTTCTGTGCTTTTATCGTTATTGAGTAAACGATAAGCTTCGATTTTTTATGCGTGCTTATGTGTATGAGGGTTTTACCCTTGCTTCGATGCATGTCCTACTATACCAAACCTGTTTCGCCTCGTTATAGTTAGAACTGGTGAGTCCTCATGAGGTTCAAAACCATTACCTCAATAGGTCCTCATACCAGTATACTAACCATAAGAAGCGTCTTCGGGATAATGTAGAACTCAGCATGAAGGAAGGGTGATGAGGGGCCTGAGAATAAACCCATGCTAAAATCACTTTGACATCGAATGGCCTGATACTAAGATTCGAACCCACGACCATTCGCTTGTCAAAGCAGACTCGGTAACCTTGCGGCTACAGAGCCCCCCCAAGCTTTGTATAGCCGGTATACTAGCAGACGGGTATTATTTTCAAAACTTAACCAAATCTGACCAAATAAAATCCATACTGACAGTATATGTTGGCTACTGTCAAACACATAGAGTGAGTATAAGGTTGCCAGTACCTTCAGCGCCTTTCGTCACCGTCAACGGTTGTTGGAGGCGCACGTTTGTTTCTTTTGAGCCTCTTCCTTTCGTATACTTGGTCTTCGACGTATTTATTTTTAGCCCAATCCTCCTAGATTCCGCCTTTAGTGTGGCGTAGATATATGTTTTAAGTCATCTAACAAAGCACATCTAAGTCATCGGCAAAGCCTAGAAGTTGACTGCCCTTGGTGAAAATCGTGCCGCTCGTCTGATCACCCCCTCAAGAAAGGTGTTGATCAAAATGCAGAATAAGCAAGCACTTTTTCACCACCCTCGCCGCGTCTCGAAGGGACTCGACTCGAGAGTGTCCTCGAAAGGCGCATGAAGCACATTACTCGATCTACATTGGATCTCTCTAAATGTAACAAGTCGCGTCATCCGAACAACCGTGTTCGTGCATTATCTGTCATAGCTGGTCTCGATCGTCTAGTACCTTGTACCTTGGGCCAGTACCTTGAGTACCTGCAAACGATATTGAAGGGGATAAAGCTATACAAGGGCTTTCCGGTTTGTCGGTAAAGGACAAATAAAGCCGACGGAAAGCAGCGACTTTGGATAGAAATCTACAAAAATGGGAAGATCTACAAAAATAGCAACGATACTTCACAGGATAATTTCCAGGATTTAGGAGGAGCAAAAACTACTGCAGCAGTGAATGGAAGGTATAGTTTGTGCTGTGCTGTGATTACCGCGGCATTACGTTGACCGACGCCGCTTAGAAGGTGTTTTTCAAAATCTTGTTACATCGTATATACGGGATACGATACGAGATATACGATCCCAAATAGCGAGAGATTTCGTAGGGCAGTACCAGGGAGGTTTTATGGAGATACATATTAGTACAGATCACATTCTCACGCTCCGATAAATGCTCTAAAAATGTCGGGAGTACAACGTGCCCACGCATCATATTTTCGAGGATTTCACGTATACGAAACAGCCGAGCGCAAAGAACTAACCTCAATGTTACAAATCTTCTCGCTCGATTAAACTCGCTAAACGATACTCATTCACATACGAGCGAGTGTGAGAAGTATAGCATCCAATGTTTACGCCACTGACGCAAGCGTACGATAAACAACCGCCGGCCGGCGCTGTGTGCTTGCATTCTACTTCCCACACACCTGCGATCGTAACGTTTTTCAGCACAACCCGCTCACGAAGCCAGCACCTCGTGAGATGCTAACAGTGCCAGGGGCATACCAGGATGTGCATGATGCATACAGAGTTTGCTTTACTTTTTCTTTTTACCTTTGTTATACTATAACAAAGGTTTAAAAATTGGTCGAAAAACACGAAATTGATCCGGGGCCCGGAGGGCCAAGTCACATATACCAATCGATAGGGTTCGACGATTTGAGCAATGTCTGTGTGTGTGTGTGTGTGTGTGTATGTATGTAATGATTTTTTCTATCGCCTGTTTCTCAGAGATGGCTGAACCGAATGGTTCGCTATTACTTTTGTTTGAAAGGTGTTATTGTCTAGTAGATCACTATTGAGTTGCTTCGTGATACGACGTTTCGTTTAAAAGTTATAAGCAAAAATGTGAAAAATACGTGACACGGGTTTCTTCGAAACTACATGACCGATTTCATCGATCTTAGTATCAAATGAAAGCCCTTATTAAAGGTAAATTGTTCAGGAATTTTTAATTGAAAACAAACAAGTAGTTTAAAAGTTAGCCTTAAAAACCTGTTTTGACAAGGTAATAATTATCGCCTGTTTCTTAGAGATGGCCAAACCGATTTATGCGCTATTAGTCTCATTCGAAAGATAATATATCCTAATAGATCACTATTGAATGGTTTTTTGATTGGATGTTTAATTTGAAAGCTATGAGCAATCGTACACACCACACCAAAATTAACAATAATTTATAATGATTTTAACCAAGATAATTTACCTAATTTCAATTATTTTAATATCAAACGAGAGGTTTTGACACTACGAATATATATGCAAAATTTCATAAGAATTGGTTTTACCGGTTAAAATATATTAACCGTCGAACACTCGCGCCAACTTTTGTAACACAGTTACTCGCGCTCAAAATAGCCCCAAACCAAAGAAAACGTGTGCACTAGAGTTTTGACTGGGAAAACTTGGTTCTAGGTTTATCGAACCTTTGGAAGAGTTTCTTGAAATGGAAAGCTCTATCGTCTGGTGGAATTAAAATTTTTATTAATCCCCCTAAAAGTGAAATAAAAAAAATATTTTTCTTCAGTGTCAATATAACACATTGATGTGTTCTACAAAGAACATGCTATAGAGCATATTATTACAAGAAATTTTGCTAAAGACAGTAACCTTCTATCTCTGCAGCGAAGATAGAAATATCTTATTTATTGTATATGAATTTGTAAAATCAGTTTTTCTATTTTTGCTCTTTTTGTAATTGTTGTATGACTTTTTCATGTACTACAAAATTGTACAAATAGTAAAAATACACAACTTTGCTGAAAATAGTATACCTGTATGTTTGCTTGTTTAGGAACTGTAGAACTTTAATTATAAAGAATACCCTAATTTTGACTCCGAATTACTCGACTACCAGCAGACGGATACATTTTAAACATTTTACATTTGCTGATAGTTTTGCTGCATACATTTTCCCAACAATTTAAATTATTAATGCATTGAATAATTATGACGTTTTGCTCACAATAAGTTTGTTGAAGAATATACGTTAGTTAAACAACGATTTGTAACTTTACAACAATATGGCGTTGAAAAACCTACACGTGTTGTATAAAATACAACAGCGTGAGTTCATAAAAATTGATGAAAATTATTCAAGAAAACTCTATTGATGTGATTCAAATAGAATGGCATTACAGGAAACTATGCATAGTTCAAAAACCTATAAACTAGACCTTTACTAGACAATGTATATGCTAAAGGATAAGATTTCCTCTTACAACTTACTATTATTTGCACTTACTCAGATTAATAACAACTTACTTATCCTTACTCAGCAATTTCATGAAAAAAGGATCCATCGAAATTTAAAAGTGTTCCTATTTTGTTCAAATATTGTAAACTTTTTCAATTTTCAAAAATTTTATGTAAACCAGCACACTACGATAACCAATAGATGAATTATGTTCCGAAGACGTGTCGATTTCTATCTCAAATAGCAAGTAAGACCGCATAACAAAGGTTCCTTTCACCACTAGGTGGATTACATCGGGTTTTTTCTTCATCTTACACCCTCGTTTATACATACGGTTAACAGTGCGGGCCCTCTCGGGTGATGAGGTATCAACAGTTGGTTGCAATGACAAGCGAGAGCGACGACCGTGGCTGATAACTAAACACACACTTATAAAAATTCGTCGCAGTTAGAGAAACTCAATTAGAGAATGGCCAACATAACTTAGTAGCTCGAGAGTACTTGTCATCATTAGACCAGTGACACTCTTTGATGACAGTTTTGCTCGAGTTTCCATCATCAAAATAAACAAAAGTAATCCCATGTTACTGTCTTTCCTTGATTTACTTGTTAGCGGGAACGGGAACGAGGACGGAGCGGCTCTGTAGTCACAAGGTTACCGAACCGACTTTGACTAGCGAATGGTTGTGGTTTCGAGTCTTAGTAAACTCAAGCCATTCGTTGTCAAATAATTTTAGCATGATTTTGTTCCCGAGCTCTTCTGCATTTAGCTATTGTACTAATTTTTGCTTTACCAACAATTAGACTTCTTCCCAGCTAGCATTTTCATATGTATAAAAAAGATCAAAATCAACATTACGTACAGATATACATGCTAATAAATCGTATTTGATGCGCAAAACTGGCATATCCGTAATATTTTGGAGGCGTTATACGTGATTACGAATAATTTTGAGCGTTACGACTACCTAAGTACCGTCGATTCGGGCGAAATTGATCAGTCGGGTGAAATTGATCAAAGCGGACCATCGAGTAAAAAACTCATTATTTTCCATTTATACTGATTCATAAAGCAGTATATGCACCCATTCATATAAAGATTGAGTTACAGATCAAAGTCATTTGTATTTCAGCAAGATTGATCTTGTAAATGGCTTGATTTTTTAAAATTTACTATTTTGATCGAATCACAATTTTCAACATGCCCGATAAAACTCTTTGCCGTTAACACAAATTTCGTTGCAGCAGGAAGTTTTAATGAAACTAATTCGGTTCTCTAATTACCTGGCTGTGCGTTGATAGTTTCCATTAATAAAATAATGCGATAGAAATTGTTTAATTTGACCTTTTACAAAATAAAACGATTGATAACATCATGAACTGAGACAACATAGATTTCTAGTTCGCTATGGCTGCGAAATGGAGCCGCCACCTGCGAAAGTTTGTTCTTTCTGTGAAGCAGAATGGAGATTTATAAAAGAGTGCAAAAGACAGACAATACTTCGCACAAATTTTACAAACGATCCATATGGCAGTTGCCTGAGAGTGCTAGAGATCGGTTGGCGAAATGCAACTACACATTCAAAGAGACAGTCAAGCTCCCGTATATGAGGAGAATTAAATTATTTGTTTCACTAGATAGGTGAAGATTGTATACGTAAATCGTATATTTACACATACATACAGCTATGTTTAAACAAAAAATCGCAAATACGATGCTAAAATTTTCTTAATTTCTTTTTTATTTGTCATATTTATTTAGCAGCCACATCATCCATGCTAATGTAGAGCTGTCTGTCTGATTTTTGTGCTAGTTGCTATACGCGACATTGTTGCCTACATGCAAGATGTTATGTTGCCTATCTCGATTACGCCAGATTTTATACTGCACGCTAGCTTATTGCTGTCAGAGCATACGGTTTGATAGCAATATCGTCTTGATTTCTACGTGATCAATTTCACCCGTTATTTGTGATTTTTCAATTTCACGATTACAATAAGATTTATCTAAAATAAAACTATTTATATACGATATACACGATACTGTCGTGTAGCCAGCACTACAGTACTTATTTTAAAATTCAATCATCCTCTTAAATATGTTTCTATTCAAAGATATTTAACAAATACTCGAAAAAGTGATCAATTTCACCCGAATTCACGGTATTTATATACGACAATATCCGATTAGGCGCGAGTCGCTCCGTACTACTGCTGAAAATCATATGCTGAAAATCGTATGTATGTCAGTTATTATCATTTTATACGATAGAAAATCAACTTGGTCCCAGTTTATCCAGCTTTAATTACGATTTCGAATTTGTTGGGAGATATTTACGATAATTGTCGTACATTGATATACGAGTTGGTGCTAGCTGGGTTGCCTTGACAAGTTATAAGTGCTGTACTGGCTCGAGCTACATAATGAAGGTTCTTGTTCAGCGGCAAATTAACTATAACTTGTCTAACTTACTGCTACTAGGAACGTGGTTGGTAATGCAAAGTAGTAAGTTTCAAGAATCAGCATGGATTTTTTCCAGGACGGTCGACTACCACAAATCTCACAGAGTTCCCATCCGACTGCATCCAAAACATGGAAAGCGGCACTCAAATAGATACTAATAAAATAGACCTGAAGGCGGCCTTTGCTCCAGTGGACCATGATTTACTTTAGGCAATGTAAGGCGGATGGGTGTGGTACCGACCTTTGTCGGCTGGCTAAGATCATATCTGGTTAACTGGAGTCTACCTGCGAGACTGGGCAACGCACATTCGAATCCAATTTGTAATAGATCCGTTGTCCCGCAAGGAAACAAACCTGGACCTTTGCTTTTTTCACTATTCTTCAAAGATGTATGCGCAGTATTACCTCGGGAATGTATGCGGGTGATAAGAAGTTCTTTTTCAATGTAAAGTCTATTGAAGTTTGTCGCGAGCTCCAAAGGCCCCTCCACATCTTCGTCGAATGGTGCAAAATAAACGAGATCCTTGCAAGTGTGCGTAAATGCTTGGTCATCTGTTTCAACCGCAAAAAGAGCCCGTTTTAACGGAACTTCGATAACGAACGCCAGTCACTGGATAGAGTCTCCGTCATTGAAGACCTCGGTGTACACCTGGTCGAGAAGCTCTCGTTCCGTGAACATTACTCGTACATAATTGCGAAGGTCAATAAAAATATGGAATTTATCTAAAATTCAGCAAGGAATTTCGGGATCGAAATACTTCGCTCTCTACTACCTTCTCGCGTGATTCGTAATTACTGCTGTACTTCAGCTGTGATGCTCAGCCCTTATACTGGTATTTAGTCATACAGATTAGACACATTAGAAAGAAGGCGAAAGTTGGAAAGGGTTCTTTTCATTAGGAAGGTTTTAGTAGGCGAATATTATTACCCCGTCATCCTGGCTCAAATCAATTCAACATCAGTGCCCTTCCGCGCTTTCTACGAATTAAAGAGTTTCGTTGGCCGAACTTCAGGTGCTCCTAATATACTCACAATAACCTAGTCGTGTTGTGTTTTTTGTTTGATAATGCATACGATTATTTTAATTTCCATGTTTTGTGTAGTAGTTTCAATTGCTGCTGTCAAGCGCTTTTGGTTGAATTATTTAGTTAGTATTTTCATTCTTTTAAACGACGGCATTAAACCCTACTACCACAGTTGTTACAAACCAGTTACTCCCACTGCTAATTTCAGTCGTTAATAAGTTGCTGCAGCCAAAAGTGTGCCAAGTGCTGCTTGGTGATGAATCTATTAACAAACAAATAAATCCTTCTCATTCTTCAACGAAAAGTTCTAAAGATTGGTCTTATTTATTATCAAACCATAAACGATCTTCTCCTAAAATGTACCCTTAGCTATGTACCAGCTGTGAATTTTTTTTAATCGATTTTTTATGCTTAAGATTAGGATTCTTTCGACTTTTTTATTTATTTTGATACAAATTTTGTGATGTCTGACCTCGGGAAGTGTGTGGAAATACTTCTAATGGTTGCTACTATTTCTTTTTAGTTTTGTTAGTAAATGTATGAAATTTTTTTTATGACTTTTGATCTCTGTAAACAAAACATAACCCGAACAAAGTTACAAAGGTCTTCTGCAAATGTCTAGCAACAAAATTAAGAAAAGTGTGGTCTAATAAGTTGGTAAATATCCGAGAAAAAGGGTTATGGAATTTAAAACAACAAGACTCTACAGGAACACAGTCAGTATTTACTTCCTCCGTAAGAAGGGTCAATTTTCGTAAATTTTCTCATAATATTGTATCATCTAAGTTCCAAACTAGGAGTCTTTATGAAAATCGCTTATTGGATAGGCTTTAGATAAGGTTTAGATAAAATCGCATAAAAAGTAACTTTTTCGCACTCCTGGTTTCTTGGGGAAAACAATTTCGAAACTTTTTGGATTATGTTATGACATCTGATAGTCAAAATCCAGTTTTATATATTTTTTTTAATATGTATGCATTATATGATTACTTTTGATCTAAAACGAAATTGCACCGTTTCCGAGTAATTGAAAAAAAAAATAAATCGCGTAAAACAACTACTTTTCTTTAATTAATATGAAAATAAAACTTTATTTTTGCTTACCCAACAAGAAGGTTGAAAACTTGTTTCAATTGATTTCCAGAAGAAACAAAAGTTTCAATGTTTCTTTGGTGATCATGATCAATTAAGAAGAGATATGTTATCGTTTAAACAAAGCAATTTAACACAGCCAGGTTCGACCCAGTTCGAAGTAAGCTGAAAGCCACCAGGTTTTCCACAACAACACCGTCGCAAAGGGTCACAAGGGCATTCACAATCGACTGAGCAAAATCAAAACACAAACAGAAAGATTTTCTATTGTTGTTTAGTTACGTTTGTTTTATTGCGAAACTATACACAGTGCGATTAAAAATAACGCAAAATTTACGTAACAATCATTGCGAGATCTTTCCATCAGTTTATTGCTTACTCCGCGTTTGCCTTTGGTTTTCTTCCACCAACAAATATGATTATCATTGATTATGGAACTAGACGTAGCAGTAATTGATGTTCGTCATTTTGCACAGTCGGAAGAGCTTGTTGCCGTTAAGCCATCTCGACAAGCCAGTCTAAATTAACCGATATTTTCTGCACTATTTTTTGTTACATTAATCAAAAACCAGTCAGATCGATACGGACCTTCATCAGCACACAGTATTCACTAAAATTATACTTTTATAGCCACCGTATCATTTTATTCACAAATGTTCGTTGCAAAATCACGCCGTCATTTGGTTGCTTCTTTCACTAAATATGCATACAAATAGGCGCATTCAAGCTCTTTGGCTGTTATTCAACGAGAATATTTTTATCGGAAAAATGCCCACGTATCGATTGCTATCAGATCGGAGAAATCCGAAGGAATAGCCTTTTTCTTCCGCTTTCCGGATGCGTACTGTCGTCGGACCGGATCTGTGACCGTCCCGGATTGCACCGGTCTGGCTCCGTGTTTTCTGCTGGGTGGTTTCCTAGCGGGATCTCTCCAGTAGACAACCTTCGTTGCACCGATCAAGTTAGTAAGCATATTCTTCAGATCGTCACCAAACGTACCAACTTGCTTTTGAAGATCATAATAACTAAAGCTGCGCTTTTCGATGCTATGATTCCAAACTCCGTTTGCCGGTGCTCCCTGAACAGAGGATGACCGGATGCAAACCGTTAACAGCATCAGAAACGATCCAATTCCCACACTCCAGCGCATTGTTCTTTCGCTTTCTAATGTTCTCCTCCGCAAAAATATTCGCTTTTTCACTTTCAACCGACGGAACCGAAATTCACTGCCGCAACAGCAGGTGGACTAAACCAGAGCCACCCGGTCGGACATTACTTTATACGATTGTCGAAAAAAAGTAACAAAACAAACGCCACCACGGGCCGTCCACCCACCACCCGAAGCACATTCGGCAAACGTGAACGGAAGGTGGGAAGGAAAGCTGAATTTTCACAGAGCAGATGCAGCGAATGTTTTACTTCTGATGTACTTTCGGACCAAAAATGTCTTGACACTTGAATCGGCTGTCTGCCTGACCGTCCGTCTGTCGGTCTGTCCGAGGCATCTGAGGTAAAAAGAAGCAGCAGCAACGTGAAAACAAGGCGAATGAAATGTGCGTCAAAATGTTATGATTATGATTTGGAAAGCAATTAATGCTAGGGTGCGGTGTGCTGCGGTGGTTGGCGATGTGATGGCGCCATTGATGCAACCGACGAATTATCATGCCGTGCCGTCCGTCCGTCCGTGTGGTGTGACCCGAGCAATCATGTTTCACGGGCTAAACTAGTGTAACTGATGAACATTTAGCTTGAAATTGAGACGCTCTGACTGACTGGTTTGCGGTGGCCGACAGCGCGTTACCGTGGTGATCGGTTAAGATTAATCTTAATTTATCATTTGTTTTACCATTTTCTTTATCACCTTTTCTTGGCCCCCTTCCCAGGAGAAAAATAGTGATGGTGAATTAATTTATGGAACTGTCATTTATAAGGTATTTTTTACGCGAACAATTTATATTTACGTCACCATTGTTGGAAAGGGTAGTTAGTAAATCAGACTATGTTTTGCAGTGAATTAATGAAAGACTGTTAGATTACAAAACCCAAAAAATCATTCATTTGATAAGAAAAATGAATTACATATTCTGGTCAATAAATATAACTTATATAAGTACAGGTAAACCATCATGTTATTTCTCATGAACAATTGGCCATAAAAAATGCAGCCGTAAAAATGTTTGAGTAAAGTGTGTTGCATTAGTTAATTGCCACTCGTTATAAAAATTTGGCAAATTTGGCGTTTTGCTAGTTATATTGATACAATGCAGCTTTAGGCTTCAAGCTTTTTTTAAAACGAATAATATTACTATTTGTAGATTAGATTTAGGGTAAAATTTCTATTTCAGAATCTCATATAAATTATGTTTGTTTCGTTTATTACTTCGATTATGTTTATATTTAACGGTAGATTTTTACAATTGACGAAGGGAACGGTAGAAGAAAGTAATGAAACAAAGAATCAATAGGATCTAACAGTTTGACCCCAGGCGTGAATGGGAAACAGCGGAAGATGAGGTGGTAAGGGAGGGTCATATGAAGCAACGCTTAAAAAGTTGTGAACTTTCATTACTTTCTTACTTTCTTCTATCGTTCGTTCTACCGTTATAAAAACTTAATTGTATGCCTAGCCTCATTCAAGGCCAAGACATAAAAACAACGCGGTTGGTCTGTTCAATTATGTACTAATTTGGCTTTACAATAGCACAAAAATGATACAAAGCGATACCAACGTTGAAAATCGAGCGAGAAGCAAACGACTGTCACGCGAGCGAGCATGAGAAACATAGCATCTAACGCTTACGCTACTTACGCATGCGGACGACAAACAGCCGTCGTTGCTGTGTTCTGATATTCTGCTACCTACACACTTGTGAACACACAGCTTCTGTCTGCATAACTCACTCACGCAGCAAATAACTGAGGCATAGCGGCACACAGGGATGCAGATTTTGTATTACTTTTTTTCTTCTTCATCTTAAGTCCCCGATTTTACACTTGGGTGGGAGTGCGAGCCCTCGCGAGTACCCGGTATCAGCTGGGGCTGCTATGACGAGTGAGAGCGACGACCGTGGCTGTTAGCTAAATATACATTGGCATAAACTCGTCGCAGTGCATGAATAAATAGGAGCTAGAGTTTAAATGGGATGCTTATGCCGGTGTGTTCGTTTGAACGAGTACGTGTGTGTGAGAAAATTAAACCACACGAGTGTTTGAAGTGTATTTTTATATCTTTTCCTAGTTAGGTTCTGCTTTTTTACGTTCGTTTTGTGTCTTTTTTGGCTTTGTATGTTATTTTTTGTATTTTATATTTTGAAACATTCTTGGTAATTTTGGTGCCATTTTTGAATCATGTTTCTGTTCTGCAATTCATATTTGTTTCATTAATGTATAGCTTGTGTGTTATTTTTGGGTAATTTTTTGTGTTATTTTGCTGTAATTTTTGTATCACCTTTATGTCATATTGTTTAATGTTCCTTCAATGAGCTAAACAGAATCCGTGGTTAGAAGGAAACGACGCTTTTTTGTCTGCTTTTTTATGATTTTTGTTTAATATTGACCCAAAACCAGACTTTCCTGACTAAGTTTATTTCACCTAAAGGTAAAGGTCTCGGAGACCGTCTATGATAACACAAACACATTCAAATCAATTTAGTCTAAGCAATTTTAGCGACAGTATTTAGAAGAAAAAACTAAGCGTTCAAATAAATAAATTAAATTCGTATTAATAGCCTACCTAAAACCATAACCATGACATGAAAATCAACATTATTCTAACAACAGGACACAAAATACAGAAAAAAAACAATAAAATTTATCATCAGAAAAAAAACCAAGCCATAAACCAGTTTCATGGTTTTGAGAGATTCTACCATAAAAATGACGGTTGTCAAATATCTTAACAATAACTCTCTTTTTTCTGCGAACAAAAATTTAGATTTACATTTAAAGTTATCGTCCTATTATGGTAATTTTTTTTTAATCGAAATAACAGAATATAGTAAAAAAAGGCAGTGAATTTGAGATTAAATATGACCAACAATGTGAATAAAATTTGAATTTGAGACACTTCTACAATATATTTACGATAAGTTTCATTGTCCACAATAAAAACTGTTGTAGACGCATTGTTGTTTGATTCAATTTATGGTAAACTAGCTGACCCGACAAACCTCGTATTGCCACAAATTAAACTGTGTTGTACATAAATCGTGAATCTCGGATGACCTTTGTCACAATCTCGAATTTTGCAAGTTTCTGAGGAGTTCATGGGTGTTTTAATATACAAATTTTCCTCACAGTAAAGTAGAAAACAACTCCCCCAGCGCTCAGCCTGATAAAATAAAGCGGATAGCATTTAAATATTCGCCATCATTACAAACCATTTCGCCGAATACAATTTTGCGGAACACCAATTCTCGGTTGACCATAACACGGAATATAGAGTTTCGCAGAATACCATTTCGCGAAAAACCTTACGCGGGATGTACCATTTCATGGAAAATCTTTTCGTAGAAAGTACTATTTCGCAGGGGTGACCAATCTGAGGGAAAGTAATAGAGGTCAGTAGATCTAGGAAAATAAATAAAACTAGATAAAGGTGACCTCTACGGGGGGCTGCCCCCCGCAGTGGCCGGCACTTCCGACGACAGGTCGCCGGCAACATTCGCGGCCTATGGCCGACTCGCGCTGAATTATCTAATGTTACTATTGATAGTTTTTGTTGGAAGAGCCTAAAATTTCTCGAGTTTGATTAGTTTTTGAGTTAGGCAAAAATTTCTGTTTTATTTGTATGAGAGTCCTTATCCCCCTACCACAGGGGTGAGGGGTGTCAAACCATCATTATAAAAAATCCTGCCTCCAAAACCCCCCACATGCCAACTTTGGTTCCATTTGCTTGATTACTTCTAGAGTTATGAGGAAACTTGTATTTCATTTGTATAGGAGCCCCCCCTCCCCCTGCTAAAGCAGGGAGAGGTTTCAATTAAACATAAAAATTATTCTTGTCTCCAAAAACACCCACATGTCAAATTTTGTTCCATTTGCTTGATTAGTTCTCGAGTTATGAGGAAATTTGTATTTCATTTGTGTGGAAGCCCTCCTCTTAAAAGGGAGAGGGGTATTATTCCTCTCCTATAGAAGGGAGGGATCAGGCTTGGCATACACTTTTCGGTTAGATTTTGCTCTTTTGATTACTGCATCTCAACCAAGCAAAATTTGAAAATGTGATGTAAGGGGCGTTTGTAGAATTTATAATTATCCACAATATTGCTGAAGTAAGCATTACTATGCATTTTGTATTTATGGCGCTATAAGGCTGCTACCCTCTTGGTAGCAAAAAGAGCGCTCATTTTGCTACCAACGGCATTGATGCGCTACAGCGCCGTAAATACTAAAGATAAAACTTCACTTTCTTCAGCAATATTACAGATAATTACTTGCTCTACAAATGCTCCATACAGTAATCAAAAGAGTAAAATCAAAGTGAAAAGTGTATGCCAAGCCTGGGAGGGATCTCAATTTACCATAGAAAAAAACTTGCCTACAAAAACACCCACATGCTAAATTTGGTTCCGTTTCCTTGATTAGTTCTGGAGTTATAAGGAAATTTATTTTTCTTTTGTATGGGAGCCCCCCCCCCCTCCTAAAAAGATAAGGGGTCCTAATTCATCATAGAAAAATTTCATGCCTCCAAAAACACCCACATGTCAAATTTGGTTCCATTTGCTTGATTAGTTTTCGAGTTATGAGGAAATTTGTATTTCATTTGTATGGGAGCCCCCCCTCTTAAAAGGGAGAGAGGTCATTATTCCCCTCCTAAAGAGGGGAGGGGTCGCAATTCACCATAGAAAAAAATTGCCTACAAAAACACCCACATGCTAAATTTGGTTCCATTTGCTTGATTAGTTCTAGAGTTATGAGTAAATTTATATTTCATTTGTATGGGAGCCCCCCTCCTAAAGTGGGGGGGGGGTCTTCATTCCCTATAGAAAAAATTCTTGTCTCCAAAAACACCAACCTGTAAAATTTTGTTCCATTTGCTTGATTAGTTCTCGCGTTATGCAGAAATTTGTGTTTCATTTGTATGGGAGCCCCCCCTCTCAGTGGGGGGAGGGGTCTCTAACCATCATAAGAACCTTCCCTGGCCCCAAAAACACCTATATGCAAATTTTCACGCCGATCGGTTCAGTAGTTTTCGATTCTATAAGGAACATTCGGGCAGACAGACAGAAATCACTTTTTAATGGGAATAGATTTGTATGGGAGCCACCCCTCTCAGTGGGGGGAGGGATCTCTAACCATCATAAGAACCTTCCCTGGCACCAAAAACCCCTACTTGCAAATTTTCACTCCGATCGGTTCAGTAGTTTTCTATAAGGAACGTAGAGCAGACAGAAATCCATTCTTATAGGCATAGATTTCTATGGGAGCCCCCCCTTTTAGTGAGGGGAGGGGTCTTTTGCCATCGAGAGAACCTTCCCTAGCCCCAAAAACCTCTACATGCAAATTTTCACGCCGATCGGTTCAGTAGTTTTCGATTCTATTAGAAACATAAGGACAGACAGACAGACAGAAATCCTTTTTTATCGGTATAGATTCTTTCTCGGGAACGTAAAGAATTTTGTTATGTTGGGTTTATTTCTAATTCCCGTCATAGTAAGTAAAGTCATTCTAATGTTCATCATTTGTTGGACGGATTTAATGAATACTCCAAAAGTTCTTGTGCTGATTTAACTAAAACACACTTACCTTCCGATCCGTAAACTTTGAAATCACTGAAAAGCGATTATTAAAGCATATTATTGGAAATACGCTACTGACTTTATTTCTTAAATTCGTCGTACCGTTTTAAAATCAGTCCATCAAAATTTTTCATCGTCCGAACTAAAAATCACAACAATATTTACGAAACTATCGCGCATGTATTTGTGTAGGACGACATAACAAATGTTATTCTGCAAAATTTCTGCATGTCAGGCAAATTTTCCTGGCTGTAGAATAACGACAATGCCTTGCGTGAGTTATTTCCATTTATGAATGACCGAAATTAAAACGATTAGTCGACATTTTCTTCTTCGTCGCACGGAAAAACGTAGGACATTTGGCTGGTAGGACTTTTTTAATGATAAAAAGCATTTGAATAGATCTAAGCTCACTTTGATTGATCGCGTATGATAGACAACAAACTAAAATATTAGGGAATAACTATTTTTGCATTGTGTGCCATAAAAATGCTGATATTTTTAATAATTTGTGTTGGATAGGACGGGAATAGGCAATTACGACGAAGCAGCAACATACCCTACCTTACATCAAATTTGATTTTGATGATCACTTACATCAAAAAGCGGAACCAACCCGTCAAGTTACGTTATACGCTAAATAACATTGCTGCATAAGCACATAGGCATTTCCAACTGACCGTGGAGCCACAGACTAACAGACGTAACACTGAAGACTCATTCCATCGTCAATAAAAACAGTCGCTGCGCGAGAATGCCACTCGCCTGCGCTGGCGCTGTTGTCAGATAACGTACAAGTACACTGAAGTCGCTTTTTACGCGGTTCTTATTTACGCGGTTTTTTTTACGCGACTATTTTTACGCGACTTGAGTGTAAATTTATAGCATTGCTAAATTAATAGCATTGCTAAATTTATAGCAACCTACTCTGGCGTGGCGCGAAGACTGCACCAGGTGATACTAGTGCTTTTTCCAAGTTTTAGGGGTATCATTGAAACGATGTTTTATTAGAAAATTTGTTCGAAGTGTTACATCTGTTAGTCTGTGGTAGAGCTATTGCGATCACCTATTGTCCTTGTGTTTATGTATTGACACGTACTTTCCGAGAGAAAGAAGAGTCGGTAGTAGCAGGTTTCGTTTGTTTCACAACCAATTATGAAGCACAGAATTGCGTATATCTTTTCCTGTGGAACTGATAATAAGTTTTACTACAAAATATAAGGTTAAGGTTAAAATTAAATTTTATTAGCATATTTTCGTTGCTCAGAGATCGTTAATTCAATAGTGAAAATATATAGAGATCTCCACTTTTGAAGGTTACCCGCCATGGATTTCACCTGTCGCCAGGACAGGTACTAGTCAACAGTCCGCGGATGTCGTTGGCAGCGCCGTAGCGTGGGGTTGGCCAGCCTGGTCCCCGCCAAGGGCGCTAGCTCTTGGGGGCGCTAAAAAGGGCTTATATTCAGTAATGCATTAGCAAAAACTGGACGGATTGTAGCAATTTTTAATGCCACGTTATCAGTTGATCAGTTGACAGCCATGACGAAAACAGTCAAACAACTGCGCTTGATGCTTTGTTCGTACTGCCAGCTCCACCCCGTAGCGAAGAAGTTGGACATGGTGAAGCACTTCGTATCTGCTGAATAGAACCAATCTGGCATTTACAACATCCTCCCCCGCGAGAAAGCCGGAAGCGTTGAGCCGAAGCCTGGTTCCGGACGCCCGACAGTACTGCTCGACCGTAACGTGCAGCAGAAGCTGAAAATTAAAGAATGAGAGCAAAGTGGTCTCATCGTTCCACAGCTTAGGCTGGAAGATTTGAGCAAACGGCTAAACGGTGAAGAAGTACTTGGCCAAATTTGACATCTTAAGCGGATGCGCCAGTAGAGGCTGACTGTGTCTGAGTAGCAGTCAATCGCCTAGAGGACGGCTGAAGTTGCTGGAGAAAGAAATCTTTTCGTCGAAACACGATGTCGTAGTCATAATGGATGACGAAAACTATTTGACGCTGGATGGCAATGACTGGCAGAGGACCGAGTACTTTACAACCCCAAACAAGAAGGCAAGTGATGACGTCAAGTATTTCTTTCGCCCCAAGTTCTCGAAGATGATTCTCTTGTGGCTGGCGATCAGCGAGAAGAGAATGTTCAAGCCGCTGTTCTTTCGTTCAGGGTTTACAGTGAACAAGAAGATACGAACATATAAAACGAAATACCTACCGGAAGTTGCCGCCTTCATCAAGAAGTATCGTGTAAAGGATGTGGTCTTTTGGCTGGCTTGACCTCGGTCCATTATCCTAAGAGATTATTGGAGGAGATGAACCGGCTAAAGATAAACGTTGTACCGACGATCACCAAATCTCCCAACGTCTCCCAACTGCAACCTATAGGAAATCTTTGGGCGAAGCTCAAACGGAGCATTTAATTTTGTTTCAATAATTTTGTTGTCAAAATGGAGAAGAAGCTGATCGCCAAGGTCACGAAAGAGTTGAATAATATACCAACGTCTAACTTTTGATCGGCCATAGCGAAGGTTCCGGTGAACCGCCGTAAAACCATTTGGCAGGGCATCGAAACATTGTTATAGAAGGCTTAATTAACATAAGATTTCAGGAAAATCTGTTTCATTGAATTAGCTTGTGTATTTTTTTCATCGCCATTCGAAATGAGTCCTTTTTCTAATATAGACGACAAGTGCAGCGAAATATTGGATGAGAGACGAATACGAAAAAATGATAAACCTGAAGAAAACACACTGATTTAGGAAACGAGGGCGCGCCAAATTGCCAAATTTTCTACACTGTCCTAGTCCTTGCGGTTTCCGAAAATGGATGAAAATAAATCCAGTAATAAATCTGTTGTTTGGCTTTTCCCTATTATGGATAACTCGAGAATGGCGATGCAGAACTCGTAGCAGTAAGTTTAAACTATTGCTTCGGAGTTATATGCTTCGTGTTGGCAAAAACAAAACGAAACTGTATTGCAAAAATGTAGTTCCTTTTCTCGATTGCTTTCCCATTTACGCGTAAAAATGCATAAAATTAGAGTGGAACCCAACAAACGGTCGCACGTTCCATAATGTTTTGTGCAGAAAGTGACAACGAGTTGCCTCATAGCATAGCCAGACGTTGAAGTTGCACCTGTTGAATTAATCATAATCACACCTTCCTACACCATCCTTCCACCCTTCGAACTAGCCAGATCTGAAAACGTCCCAAAAGAAAACAATGGATCGTGGAAGTGTCATGAAATTTAATTTTTTTACCAAACCGATGAAAAATGTTTGCATTTTAGATCTCTTTCCAACTGACCACGATCGAAACAAGTGCTTGGCAGTGACAACGATTGTTTCCGACCGGGCAGCTCGTTGCCGATCATTATCTCAGGCATAATTTAAACTCTTCTCTGCCGGTGGTCCAACCAGTAACATTAACAACCACAGTAGCATCACCGCATCATAACTCATCGCATCGTTACAACATGGGTAAGATGAATGAATTGGAGATGACGTACTGCTCGTACAGCAAGCGACAGGCCGGATGATCGGAGCCATCATTTTCGACTAAGCGCCAAGCGGTAATGAGCAATTTTCACCATCTGGAAAATAGTTTCACTTTCCTTTCGTCATTTTGTGGATGGTAATGTGTTAGGCAGGTTAGACTGGAAATGATGCAAAGGGAAATTCAAACATTGCCGTAAAATTCTTGTATGTGCACGTAGCAACTTCTATTAGCGTAATTCGTTTGTAATAACCCAAGTAAGCTGCATCCACTATTTTATCAAATTACTGCATTCATAATTAACTATTATATATCCATCATTTATTTTGATTTGCTGACAAGTTTAAGAATATCTGGAAGTTAATTAATATAAAACTTACATAAAATAATATTAATAGCACTATCAATTCTAAAACTAAACGTAAATGAATTTATCGAAAAAAACTATTCCAACTGCTTTGCGGCGCGGGTTAGCTTTTGTTCCATTCTAGTTACCAAGATAATAGCTCTGTCCGAAAAACTCTCAAGCTGAAAATACCCTTCGAAAACAATCAACTCTCCACTTAGGATTGCAACCGCCCATCTAATCTCTTTAAATAAATTCACACTTCCAGCTGATGGCAAAAGCATCGAATCCGAAAAAACGAAATTTCTTGAACAACTTTCGATGGAATTAAAAATTATCGCCCGCCTTTTTGCTTGTTGCACAAATTTGAAATTCAAAGAGGGAGGACGCCAATCAGTTTGATATTGGAAAATTCCTCCCTCCCCAATCATGGTTATAAGCCAAAGCGAGCGACGATCAAAATAGCAAATCAAATTGAACCGCGACGACGGAAGGAAAATGCAGCGATGATGCAGCAGCGCCAGCGTACGGCACGTTCTGGGACGATTGTAATTCTTCTACTGGTGATGACCCACATCTAGCCCGCAGATGTGGTGGATGCAGCACCAAGTCAAACCCTGCTTGGCAGTAGCAGTGGCATCAAGAACAGAACGAACGACGAAAGACGAAGTATTCTTGGTTTCTACGAACTGCGAAAGCAAATTGAACACATTGGAAACGACATTGGTTGGTTGGCGGTGGAGCTTCTCGGTGGTGACAACATTTTAATAAATCATAAGCGACGAAACCGCTTTCTGAGTGGTGAAAAAGTAAACGAGAAAGCTAAAAAAAGGAAGAAGAAAAGAAAAATTAGTAAAGCTAAGGATAGTTTAGGAAAAATCTTTTTCAAAAAAAAGAAGAAACCGTGCCTTACAACTTTCGCTTCTTTGTTTACGCTGATATTGATACATTGAAAGTATATACTAATTTGTTTGGTGTTTCTATACGAATACATTTTTGATTTCAAATATACTGTCTATGTAACAAATTTTTTTTTTCTAAAAGCTGCACTGGCACAATACAAAATAAAATTTAACTCTACTGCTTTAACTTTCTATAGGTCATTTTATTGCTATTTTAATAAATTCACTGCCTAATCGGATCTCAAGTAGCCTCAAGGGGTAATACCGGTCTATCAAATCTCGACTGGGAGTGACTGTATCAGTATTCACTTCAACACGGTATTTTCAACGAGAAAATTAGGAAAACCTTTGTAGTAGAATTGAATGGTCTTCTGTCCTAACTTTCTCGTTGATTCGTGCACTCTACTTAGATGCTCGACAATAATTTATAATTGTTCACTTCAGTTTGTTTAGATGTTGACAAATAGGGGAAGACTGTCCAGAATGACCCATGCTATTAATTGTTTAAAAACGCGGAAACTATTTGGTAAAATTATGAATATGCATTTCATTTTGGTGTAAAACAAGCAAATTCATAATTGTGTAGAATGTAAAAGCATCAAACATAGCCACTTCCAATAAAATCAAGCGATTATCCGCGATCTCATTCCACATGTAAGAAATCACGGTTTTCTTTTAAACTTTTACCACTAGTCGGTATGCAAATTTCATAATAAATACAGTCTATCTAATTGATACACTGTCATACTCGATGATCCATCACAAAAACGGCATTAACTAGTCATATTTTTTACATATATTGCAAAAAACTTCAAAATACAAAACAGGGGTAGAATGCATCACAGCGGGATCGAACAGTTATAAAATATTTTTAATTTGCAGTACCTCTTTTGTTTCGGATTGTTTATTAAAAATGTAACAATATTATGTATTGAATAGGACTTAGAATTTGCCTTAAACCTAATTGTACATTGTTTAACTTACAATATTTCATCACACATCAGTTGGAGAAAAGTAGATGCTTACATTTTATTGCCAATTATGTTGAGATATGAACCCATTATATCCCAGCAAACAAGCGTATGCAACAAATGCAATAACGAACGCTTCCGCCATTTCGGCAGCCTAGTTTTAGGAGTTTATACAACACGTGATTAAATGTAATTTTTTTGGTTGCGTTTGACGCCTAGCTGGGCAAACTTGATGCGTTTTGTCCACGGGCTTTGGCGTTCTGCCCCACATAATGATTTTGACTCTTGCCAAAAATCGTCAAAAATAACAAAAAATACTGGTTTTTGTTAGGAAATTTCACCAGGAGTAAGTGTAAAAAAGATCCCAAAGTCTTCAAGAAGTTGAAAAATGTGGAACAAACACGCCGTTGCTCTGCAAAATGATTTTTTGCTTAAGCGTCGCATTCTGCACCACCTTACCCTACAGATTAATAAATTTCGCCGTATTTATAGTCCGACATCCTCGTGACGTGTCCGGCCACCGTAACTACCTGATTTTCACCAAGTCGTCGTCGTTGTCGTCAGCCTAGAGCCGGGAAGTCTCGTCCTGTTTCAAGCAATTGTCTCCATCTAACTCGATCTTGTGTCCTTCGGCGCCAAATTTTTAGGCGTTTCAGAAGTTGCAAGTTGCTTTTGATCTGGTCGAGTCATCGCTCGCCTTGAGTCCGTCTGTTCCTGGTGCCGGTGGGATTGTCGAACAGAACCGTTTTCGTCGCACCGCTGTCGTCGTCCGACAACCTTACGATGTGTCCGGCCTACCGTAGCCTTCCGATTTTCACCAGATGCACGATACGGATATCACCAAGCAGTGCCTGTAGGCCTGTACCTCGTGAAATGTTTCATCTTTTAAAGTGTTCCAATAAACAAAGTCTGCTGAATTATTTTATTTACAGAAAATATCAAAGTACGGTCGGCCTAATAGTTAGGTACCCGAATTAGTTCTATTAAAACTTCTTTCAGCAGCGAATTTTATGTTAACGGAAAGATATTTTATCAGACATGTAGAAAATTGCGATTCGATCGAAATAATAAATTTGTACAATATATGTATGAACATAACTGGGGGTGCTGAAAAGCTGATGCATCATCTGGGCTGACAAAGATGGGTCAGCTTTGAGCATTTCGGCTGAAATTCAGTCTATCCTTTCGCTCTATTGGATTTCATACTCTTGATGGCTGCTACAATTTCATCCAGCGATGGGGCCTCCGAGTTGACGCGATTGATTCGACGAACTGTAGGCGTCATACGCTGCTGGTTTTGTTGGTCTCTAATATTTGAAACTCAGAAGAGTTGTTCAAAATGTTCAGTCCAACGCTTAAGCTGTTCTGTGCGGTCAGTCAGTTGCTGACCAGCCCTGTCCTTTAGCGGCGATAAATACCGTACAACAAACGGATATCACCATTGGCGGCGGAGGTTTCCTCTTGTTCTGCTAGGGAGTCAGTCCAGGCTCTCTTGTCCCGCCTACAAGCTCGTTTATTTGTTTATTTTTAATAATTCCATCCGACTCAAGGACTTAATGAAATATATTAAATATATGGCTGGGAAAAGCCATCTTGAGTTGCACAATAAACGCATTCTCAAAATGGCATAAAAAACCCAGTATCTTTTTATAAGTTTACACTAAATCGTCTTAGCAACTAAAAATACATACATAAAATACATAACAATCACCCAAATTAAACATAATTAGGCCATTACAAATATTTTATTAAGTTTTTGTTCTTCCGGTGTTCGGCCACTGAAGGGGGGGGGCGAAAAAAAAACAAAGTGAATTTTTTAATCGAGCAAAAAAAAACATCGATTTTAAGAATTTTTATTTAAGGTTTAAACGTGAAAACCGAATCTATTCTTGCTTATAATATATAGGGGAGAGACGTCTACGTCTGTTGATAGTTACCAACGAGGTCTTCAATCCGTTTGAAAGGTATATCCTTCTAGTTGTCTGAAAAAAAGTTTCAGCCCGTTTGGTTAAAAGATAAAATAGTTACAAACGCAAATGTGAAGGTGTCTTTTTGGCTCACTGTTCCCCAGTAGGTGGGAAGAGTGAGACAACGAGTATTGAATACTGAGATACATATTAGAATTAAACTTAAACCTTATTTTTTGGTTACAAAGAATAGTTTAGAGGTCGTACTGTTTATTTTGTGCATGAAGGATACATTATTGTTGTGTATTATTGAAAATTCCGATTTTTCTCACATCTACATTTATATTCATATAAAGGTCCAATCCTGGTTATCTGACCTTCAACTTACACTTCAGAACTCATTTACAATCAATTTATATGGATTGATTTACAATTCAACAAAAAATTTTTTTTTGAAAATTACCCTCATCTGCTTGTCTCACTGTTCCCAATAGGAATGTTTTATAAGAAATAGTGAAATAGTGGTGTTAGCAAACAATTCTATGGTCTTATATGTTTTATTTTTATCTCTTATTCCTATGAGATGCCATGTAGTAAATTTAATTTGGGTTAGTTATGCGATTTGTCGTTAAAAATCACCTGAAAATGATCGCAATAAAATGTACTTTGACCCCCCCAAAAACGACTTTTATTGCAAAATATACTAAAAAATTAACAAATTTTTCTCAAACTGTATTATGTGATATAGATTCACAAACTTTACTTTGCAGGAAAATATCATGGATCTTGTATGTTTTATGGCGAAGCTATTCCCGATGTCTCACTGTTCCTGTTGTCTCATTGTTGACTACTCTCCCCTACGTTATTATTTTCTATGCAAAAATATATGAAAAAAGACAAAAACGAAGGAATTTGAATTTCCATTTTTTAGATGCGTTAATTCAACTCGGAGACTCATTTTTCGAGTTTTTCAGACAGTAGAGCCCACAGACAATCGATTTTATAAAAAGAAATTTGACTCATATCCTACAAATTATTTTTTTGCCCCCCAATTTTTCAAGCCAATTTCCAAGGGAGGGGGGGGGGGGTGACAAAAACTTTAAATATGATTTGCAATGGCCTTAAAAACATTGGTCCATAGGTTAAAAATCAAAGGTTTGTCTACGACGGTTATATTCATTAGCCAAGTGTCGAACTGGTTCATGTAAGCCGTAGTTAGTGCGGTGAGTTCCTACACGTAGCAATTGTTGATGTCGTTGAGGACATAGTGGTCAGTGCAGCAGGAGCAAAGATAGTATGGCGGGGCTGTCGTATGTTCCCATCAAAATTTTTTGTGCCGTATTAGCGACGATATCTTTCCGCCGTTCCTTAAGCGAAGTTATGCCAATTAACAAACACAAGTTCTCATACGATGGCAAGTTATCAGGATTCCTCCATGGTAGCATATGGCATATTCTTCGAACGAAACGTTTCTGTATCTTTTCGATACGAAGAGACAAACTGTCAAATTGGGGATCCCAGACTGCGCAGCTGGTTTCTAGAATTGAGCGTACCAGCGATCAGTACAAAGATCGTAAAGTGCCGGGCTCATGAAACTCTTTACCAATCTTCAATATCATTCCCAGTTGTCGATTAGCTTTGTTGATGATCATGTTGTAATGTTGTCTAAACGTTAGTTGCTCGTCTAATACTACTCCGAGATCAGTAACCCTATCGCTTCGTTGCAGTGTTTGATCATCAATGCAGTAATTATATATCAACGTGTGCTCGGGAGAAACTAATGATGGTACATTTTGGTATACTGACAGCCATACAATTGCATTTGCACCATTCAACAAACAGATTTATTAGTCCTTGAAGCCTCACACAATCATCAGTATTACGAATAACCGAGTAAATTTTAGCATCATCTGCATAGAGTAATCTTGTGCCAGGCGGTAATAGTCGGGATACGTCGTTAATGAACAGAGAGAACAATAGAGGTCCTTGAGTGCTACCTTGAGGTACACCTGAATTGTTTCGAAACCAGCATGATAGAGATGCTCCCAATTTTACAGCCATTCTACGGTCTCGTAAATAAGAACTAAGCCACGCAGTCAGGTCTGCTGAGATACCCAGCTTATCAAGCTTAGCTAGCAAAATTCCGTGATCAACGCGATCGAATGCGGCCTTTAAATCAGTGTAAATAGTATCTACCTGATCACGATGGTCCATTGAACGCAAACATAGATAAGTAAACTCCAGCAAATTATTCGAAACTGATCTTCCAGGAAAGAATCCATGTTGCGATGTAGAAATGTTATTCTTAACATGAAACCAGAGATGGTTGTAAACAATTGCCTCTAGGACTTCCACGGTAGTGCTCGACATTGCGTTTGTCACCTTTTTTAAATACAGGGAACATGTAGGACGACTTCCAACTCCGCGGAATTGATGGCAGTGCATGGATAAATTAAATAAGGAGGCCATTGGTGATTTCAAAGTCGCACAGCATTTCTTTAACAGTACAGAAGGAATACCATCCGGCCCAGGGCAATAACACTGTTTCATTTTCCCAACGGTATCAGCAACTTCAGCTTCAGTAATTGTAAATGTCCAAGTTGCAATCTCATTACATGGAACAAAACGTAGAGCTGCTGCAATATTTTCAGATGAAGCATACTCATCGTCGCTCATGAAAACACTCGAGAAATGTTCAGCAAACAAATCGCATTTATGGTTTACGGTTGACGCTTATTCGTTTTTCAGGAACACACTCGAAGGTAATCCATCTTCCTTACGTTTCGAATTTACAAACTTCCAAAAACTCTTCGGATTAGACCGAAGATTACGTTCTGTATTCTGTACATAACTCAAATAGAGCCGCTTGTTTAGAGTTTTGTATCTTCGACTTGCTGATGTGAAACGTGCACGATTAAAAGCGTTCCTGTTTTTATTATAAGCACGAAGAGCAGACTTTCGCCTGCGATTCAGGCGGGAGAGTCCAATATTTCCTTAGATGGGCTTACGACGTGGACGAACTAGAGGAATATGTTGAGCAATGGCCTCATGAATTTTCATGGTGAATTATCAACACCTTCATTTAAATCATTACAACTACAAATCAACGTCCAATTAATTGTGGCTAAATCGGTGTTCATAGCATCATAATCACCGCGTCGAAAGTCAAATCCAGAAGGATCAAATTCGTCGATAAATGTCTGTTGAAAATTCCGGTGAATACTAACCATCTCGGGCGGATGGTGAGCGTCAATAACACTCAAAATATCCGGTGCAGGACAAACATCACAAGCAGGCAAAGCATGCTGATTGACGAAAATGAGGTCGAGAAATCGGTTATTCTGGTTGTGAATTCCGTTAATTTGATACAAATCATTCAAAGCAACTCCGTCAAGTAAGCAGGAACTAGTACTATTGATAGCAGAATGCAACACGTCAACGATAAAATAGTTGCTACGTGGATGGTTCGACCAGGCGAGACCAGCACGATTATAATCACCAAATAATAACACGTCGTCATTGGGTCCTACCAAATCGGTAGCCTTTTCAATTGATAAAACGTGGCGTTCTACTACGTCAAGTTCATTGCGCAAATTTGGGGGAATATATATAACATCAATTACGACTACTGAATTCACTGCTTTGATTTTTATCCATAATTGTTCGAGTGAATCATCCATAGCGTCCATTAGTAGAGCAGATTGCAATGAACGTCGGACTGCAACAACAACCCCGCCACCGGTCGACTTATTACTGTTTGATGCAGAACGATCGGTACGAAAGACGGTGTACTCGGATCCAAACAGTTGAGCTGAACATATTTGAAGGTCCAGCCAAGACTAAGTCAGAACAATACAGTCATATGGAGAGTCAGATACGGTCAATGAAAATTCCGCGATTTTGATAGTACAGCAGCATAGGCGCTTGTGTTGTAGCATAGAATCGGTGACTCGGAAGCTCGTTTAACAGCCTTCTCCAGTTCGGCGTATCGTTGACGGGCAGCTGTCTTAGCCGATCTGGTTTGCGCTCGCTCAGTGTACCTCCGCCCGCTGCGCGCTTTGCCGAAGGTTTGATCACTGGTCGAGATGAAGGCGTTCTTGATGTCGGTCCATTGCTCTTCAGCGGTTCCACCAGGTAGCAACTCCGAGGCTCGGGATCCAAGTTGTTCGACAAAAGCCCTTTTTACCTCAGGATTCTCCAATCGCTCGGACGTCGTAACGGCACCCAACTCCTTCGCCATTCTCGGCTAATGCAGATGTGGTCCATTTGGTTTTCCTTTCGGCCGTCGCTAGAAACCCACGTGACTTTATGTAGAGGTCTATGAGGAAAGAGCGATCCACCAATACCCATGTTGTTGTTCCCACAGAATTCTGTAAACAGCTCCCCGTTTTCGCTCATCTCTCCTAGGCCACGGCGTCTCATGACGCGTTCAAGGTCCGCGTTGTTTTAGCCAATCTTCGCGTTAAAGTCGCCCAAGTGGTTTTGGATGTCTTCCTTTGATATTTTCTCAACCACGCAGTTCAGCTGGCTCTAGTAACTCTCTTTCTCCTGCAGGTCAGCAGTATCTGCTGGCGCATAGCACTGGATTGCTGAAAGGTTTTTAACCCGTGTTCTGATTTTGGCAACGATAATTCTTTCGTTTATCGGTTCCTACTTCATCAAGGCCGCATGTACCCCTGGACTCAGTAGGAATCCAACTCCTCTTTCTCGAGCAGCATTTTCACCTCGTATGCCAGAGTAGAGTAGATATTTGGGGGTAAGAGCGTCAAATCTCTCTGATTTTTTCAAGCCCCTACCTAGCACCTCCTTACAGATGTAAGTCAAACGATGACGATCGAAATACTTTATGTACACACTGGAGCAGCTAAGCTAGGAGATGCGAACTTGAGTACCTGTTTCCCAAGTGAGGGGCGGCTCAAAACAGCGTTTGCTTCGGAAGAGCGGCTGAATGTGAAATCCTGTATACTGCAAACTAAGACTTACCAGCGGGATGTAGGTACCGTGAAAGGTAGTATACCGGAACTGTCCCTTACCACGAACAAAGTAAACAGAAATACGGAACGGATCAATTGGTATAGAACACGGCAAAGCACAAGGAAACGATGCGCGGAAGACAGCGTAACTACACGTCAGAACATAGAAAGATACAGAGAGAGACTAAAGCTGCGGAAAAAAGAGCCCAGCATCTACAAAACACGAGTATGCTATAGCACGTGCTCGCCGACGCAGAGGAGAGATTTGCCACAAACAATACACGGAGTTTCTAAAAAACGATAAACTACAGGGATTTTGCCACATCAGTAATGTTCAATGACAATCCTGGCAACCTTCTTAATGACAATCAATAAGGGTGGCTAAGGCGGCACGGCGCACTGATAAAACGGCGGTAGGAGCTAGGTGGAAGGAGCACTTCCAGACGTTGTGGCTTGTGGGGTGATAAACACGAAGTTCAGCTAGGATAAGAATTTTGAGCGATGGCCAAGCTGTGAAACCGCTAACACAGGAAGAAATTAAGAAGGCAATCAGTAAGCTCAGTAAGGCTACTGAGAAGGACGGTATCCCGACTAAAAGCGGGGAGCGACCGACCGGATCATAGTCATAATCTGACCGGAAGAACAAATGCCGGAGGACTGGTTGGATGGCCTCATTTGCCCCATTTTTAAAAAAAGTTATCGACTCGACCTAAAAACTATCGAGGCAATACATTGCTCAGTTCTGCCTAAAAGATGCTCTCCCGTCTCCTGTTCTGTAGACTGAGATCGTTAGCGGCGTCCTTTGTCGGCGAGTACCAAGCTGGTTTTCGTGAGGACGGATCAGATGTTTACCCTGCATCAGTTACTGGATAAGTTCTGAGAGCACAAATTGCAGACTCATCATCTGTTTGTGGACTTTAAGACGGTGTACGATTCAGTAAAAAATGTGCTGTGGCTAGAAGATGGGTTTTCGACGAAACTAGTTTCGCTGATTCGTGCGACACTATATAGGTCAAAATCATGCGTCATCGCAACTGAGAACAACTTTCAACTCTCGGTTTCGGTCACATCTAGAGGATTTGGAGATCAAAATTGTTTTGTTCACAAATAATCATTTGAATTTCTTTTATTTTTCATCGAATATCAGTTTATTTACTACCGCTTGAGTATTTTATTCCGCTGTTCTTTTGTTCCTGTGTGATTGTACGTTCCTGTTTGGTTGTACCTTTATGGCGTTTTATACAGTTTTTTTGCAGTGTTGCGTAGAATTTCTGTGCGAGAAGGAGGAGATCCGTTGCATTTCGCTTATCGTAAATCAATTGTTCAAAATTATAGGATCGCATTTTTGACCAAAAGAAATCAAAGTTACTCTGCATCGTTCAGTTTTTGCTTAGGGGATACCTGCACATCGTGCACTGCTGCAACCAGTTGCTCCCCGGCTAGAACGGCTTTTAGTGACACCCTGGTGTCTTCAGAAACTTCTGGTTTCTCTGGCTTTTGTTCATCAATCGAACTCTTAACAGCTGGTTCTGGTACTTCGACGGGTGCTTCGGCGTCGGCAATCACAGCTACTGTAGGTTCACTTTCGACCTTGATTTCTTCTTCGGGATTCGATCGTTTGGTTTTCGGACTGGTTTGAGTTTGAGACCGTGTTCTGGCTTGTTCGGTTTCAACGATGTTAAACACCGGATATTCGAAACTATAAAAGAATCCTTTTGGATCATATTGTGGTTCTTCCTCCTCTTCCTTGTAACTTCCTTCCGGATTTTGACGTTTCGTTAGAGTGTGCTTCGCTTCAACTACGACTGCATCATTTGACGCTGCCGGTGATGTCTCCGCTGAAATGTGCTTATCATAGGGTAGACTCGGATAACGAACCAGGCTCTGGTGCTGGTTAGACAGAGCACCGACTACTTCGTCTTCCTCTTCTTCAACGCCATTTTGAACAGGGCGACGGAAAGGATAAGCCGGGCCACCAGTTCGTACTAGCTCGGCGGCCTCCTTATAAGCTTTCAAATGGGCGATTCGAGCTGCTTGAACCTCCGGTGTTTCCGTCACGGGCTTCAACACTACTTCCGGTCGGTTGTCCATCTGATGGAATCCCAAACTATCGGACCAATATTGAACAACAATATCCTGACCGGTGGGGTCAACGTATTGATACGAACCACGAACTTCACCGTTCGCGTTACGTGCCTCCAATCGTGCCTGGTTGTAGTCGGAGTAACCGAACATTGCTCGGCCTAATCCGTCCTAAAAACAAAGAAGCGATTAGAATGAGTGCATAATTTTCCGTCATATTACCAACCTGTCCATGAAATTGAGACGCTTCATAGCCTTCCTCTACATAATCCTCGGGATGGTCAATCAATCGTCCCTTGTGGAAAAAATTTGTTTTCGATGGATCCGGTATATTCCTGAAATAACCTAACGGGTATTCACCCAGTTTCTTGGCGTACCGCAAATCCAAGCTCTGCTGTGTGATATACTTTTGAGCTTCCTCCGGCGTTAGGTTAACCAGTTGAATCCGACCGGCCAACAGAAGCGCTGGTGCGCTCACCTAAATGCGAGAAAGAGGCGAAAGAAAAATTAATCCCACTGATTGACGGATTGTGATCTGGAACTGGTTCGCAGAATTATTAATGCAGGAATCCGTTACGGCTTGTGACTTAGTAAGTTTTTTTTTTTGGCAAGACAGCAACCGTTTATTATGTTGAAATGATTCAGTGGGCAATCAATCAATCCGGTTTGAGTGCAGTAAATTATCGCGTGCTTCTGTTCTTTTGTTAATATTTGTGATTAAGTTTCGATTCCGTTGGAAATGAAATCGTTTATGTCATTTTACTGGTACGATAATCAAAATATTAAACTCAAGAATGAAAAATGAGCCACCAAGTTTTTTTTTGCAATCTATAATGCATCGAAGTACAAAATCTAAGGCTTGCAGCAATGATAAATACTACCAGTACCAGGACCAGTACCAACCCAGGCCGTTCGGTAAATGATGGTGTCCTTTGCGAGGCCAAATTATTATCGTCAGCGCCAAAAAAAGGATGGCATTTCTTAGTTATAAATATACTAACGCCTGCTGTCGCTATAGTGCGTTTATTCTTCTTTATACCACTGCACTAAGTAGGAAACAAAAATAATTTCTCACATCCTTTCCGAGAGCATTGAAAGATACTGCTGTGGCTGTCTCATCTCTGGCAACGAGCCTAGACGAACCATTATGGTAGGGTAAATGCTTAAATATTTGAGCTAGTAAACCAAACTATAATGAATTTTGATTAAAATTTGGTGTTGGGTAACAATAGGTAGGTATAAATTTGGAATCCTTGACATCTAAATTATAATTCAGTTCAGTTGAAACAAACTGTTCAATATTTATCTATTTACTTTTTGATGCGACTTTCAACCGGTAGTTGGATCGCCCCAAGCTGTTTAATATTGTTAAATGGAATAATTCAACTTGGTGATCAATTGGTAAAATGTTAAAGTTTCGAATCAAACAAATTCGGTAAGAGTTGGTTTTTAAAAATTTTACACGAGCGGACACGGAATTTAGGTACTTGCTTGATTTCCAGTCGCGTTAACTTATCTGACAATATTTAGGTACCTAACTGTACAGCAAAATTCAATTTTTTTTCCGTCATACATAATAGTAGCTAAAAATCCCACCACCAAACTCACATTTTCATACGTTACAAATGGCAAGTTTGCACGGATATGTATCCAACAAAATCGTATTCGATAAGCAGAACCACCTTATATCCTAAGTAACAGTGGGAGTTTTATTGCACTCCTAATTAGTTTTTCATGACCAATTTTGATCATAAAAGTCAATATAAGTGTATTATTAAGCCAAATTGTTGCGTGGGATGTACTATTTTGGAGGACCACACGCGCTGATTAGTAATTGTACACGATTCATTTATATAGATGATTCAATATAGGGTAAGGAACGAGTTAAGCAGTGTCACCTATTTTAGTCAGTTGCAAATAAATGAGCCGAAAATGCACTTTTTTATTCATATTTTCAAAATCTTTTGATAGGATCATCTTCACAAATCACTTAACCATACATTTGATTCACACAAACACAATTTACTGGGTTTCCGAAAAGAAATATGAAGAATTAAAAATTGTTGTCCAAAAACGTACATTTTTCAACTGCTGAAGGCAATCGCCACCTCGCTACTAACGAATCCATCACATTTTTCAGCACTGATTACAACCACTCTAAAAGCACTCAATTGTCACATACCATATTATTCACTCTCTTTTTTTCTATTATCTAAGGCTTTGTCTCTAGCCGAAAGTTTTATTATTTTATAACAAAACTGAAAACAAATTCTGAATTGACGGAACCTGTTCACCAGTAGCAGCAGCTGCAGCAAAACTGATAAACTATCGTGTTGCCAAGACACTGTTTCGGTTCTGGAAATAAGAATTATAGGTTTGAATTTAACTGAAACCTCCAATGGTGAAAACGTGGTTCAATACTTTCAAGAGAAATGTATGTTCATAATTAATTTTTCTTTATTAAAAACAACAGAAAAGACAGCTTTTTCAATAATTTTCGAAGATTTTCTCAGTGATTTAATGAAGCAACGATATGTTTCAATGTTATTTGCTTTGACAACACTGTTCTGAGTCGGACCGTGCGTACTGCTATGTTTACCTCTTTTGTTCTCCCATCATCCTTATGAACAGCGTGTGAGATGTCAAACTCGCAGTTTCCCTTAAGAACACTAGAGAATAAAAGAGACGACGAATACCGTTTGCCGAACGGTGCGGTGAGTGTATGCCCCGATAAACAATTTAGACAGATGGCATTTCACGCATCTATGCCGATACGCTATGCCGATTACGCATCAGATGCCGATTAGTAGGTCGCGGATAGGAACGCGAACTTACTGAATAGGGGGAAAAGTTCGAGGGATTTTTTAAGAGGACGTAAAAAAATTCAGATTTCAGGATTGCTTAAAAAAGCACCTTGAGTGTGAAAATATGTTCGGTCTGATCAAAATTAGTTCCGCCGCTCCAACTTTTAAAGCGAAAAATCAAAAGTTTAGCTCAACAATAGTGTCTTCCAATGGTAACAGCTTGAAGAACTAAAGATAGCAAGAAGATTGGTATGCTGATATCCCCCACTTAGTCAACCCATCGCTTGTAATAAGGTAAAACAATCAGTGACCCGCTTAGACTGCTTAAAACCGGTTCTTTACCCTATGATCTATGATCTATGATCCGATTTAATGTGACTAATCTACACTACTGTGGACTATTCTGTGTTTATTGATCGTGTGCTTGTTAGTTGGTAACATTATATACAATTGATTTCTGCGCATTTCATTAGTTATTATATGCAAATCTACAATTCCGAATTTGTTAAGAAATAATTACGATCATTCTAGTACATTGACATATGATTTGATGTTTGCGAGCAATTGAAATCATTGAACGAAATTTATTTTCGCTATATTATCAGAATGTTTGAGGACTTCTGCATTCGTCTTATTCAGTTTCTTAAGTTCACTTGATATGATTATTATAATGATATCCTCTAACGCGTAGTGTAGACCCCATAGTGGTCCTTAGCTTTAGAATACAAGCAACCTTAGTCGAGATCGGGTAACCAACTCCGGTGGAAACTAAAGTCGTAAATCCACAGGGAAGAAGGCTCTGTGTTGTCTCGGCACCTAAGATAGCAGCTCCATCATGATTTTATGCATGTTTCTTATAGCATTTTTTCTCAGCTTTCCAATGGTGGTCTCAAAAAATGAAAATCTCTTAGGGGGCTCATGGTAAAAACGGCCATTTTTTGATAAAATCCAATATGGCGACCAAAACCAAGATGGCCGCCAAAAAATTTTTTCACTCTATTTGAAAGCCCTATTCTTCTTCTTTACAGAACCGGGCCATTTGTTAGTAGTTTCATGGCAAATTTATGAAATATCACATGATATAGATCTCAAGGTTTGCTCAAATTTCAACATTTTTGAAACTGTTAGGCCCCTTGGCGAACGAGGGGTCCACTATTTCGAGGTATCAAAAGTGTAATTCTTAGTTTTTAACCATTTTCAACCAATTAAGCGCAAAAGTTCCGATATTTGACGACCTCGTGCCAGTAGTGACCCGTCGAGGAAAAGGAACTGTTCCATGCGAGGTTGGAAGCAACGTACGACATCTACTCGCCACGAGACATCAAGATCGTCATCGGGGATATGAACGCCTACGTCGCGTTGGTAGAAAAGAAATATATAGACCGGTGATAGGACCCCGTATGCTGCACACCGACATGAACCATAGCGGCCAACGTTATATAGACTTCACAGCTTCCCGAGGCCTGGTGATTCGAAGCACCTGTTTTTCGTGCAAATATATCCACAATGCCACTTGGAGATCGGCAGCCCGCATTAATTGGAACAATACTCTAACCATAGATATTACCATCTATCTTCCAATCTAGAACCATTTGTGAAATGGTGTCGCACCGTACTAAAACAGTTGCCTGGTATAATATCAACTATATTAGTTATGGTTATTCGACAAGTAACCATAGAAACAATGGATCGTTAAGAATGTTCACCATACACGGTAAAAAATTGTCACGTCTTTTTCAAGGGTTTTTGCATTTGCTTCAATTTGTCACGCCGCACTGCAAATTGAAGTGATTTAGCATTGTTTTTTGAGAGATTTTTATTTTTCAACAAAGTGATCTTCTATTGAGAGGTATTTAATATAAAACACCATCAAATTATAATGCATATCCTTAGAATCTGCACGACTGTTTTCATCCATTGAAAATGAATCTTGTTTTTGCAACTCATATATGTCAAAGTCTTATGAAACAAACGGGCAACTTATAATGGTCAGCACAAAAACAGAAAATCAGCTAAACCATTGTTTTCGTTTGAAATCACTGATATTCTAGACCGTGAGTATAGTGAATTTATCCCCGTGATCGAAATTAGTAAATTAAATGTTTTCAGTTTAGGTAAGATAGAGATGGGCATGAATACGGCAGCGGCAACCAAAAATATTTAAGAATGGTAATCCTCCTCAATGATAGGTGATTGTGGTTACGGATAATTACGCAATATCATTTATTATGGTAAATTATGTTACCCATTATATTAATGTAATATACTAAATAAACTTTTCGAACAAGTTAATAATCTCAATATGCGTTTTTTTTTTTTCAATTCATTTGACAGTCCAAAATTCAAAACGTAATACACCCGAAATTGAAGTGATTTTCTGTTGGCTTCATCGTGCTTTGAATTGATTCATTTTCAACACGTTTTCATTTCAAATTATAATGTTTGGCAAGTAGTGCGAATTCAAAGGTAAATCACTTTACTTTAACGTGATAGTTTTTTACCGTGTACGAAAACGAGTGATTTTCCATACATATTTTTGAAGCGTAGGATATGATGAACATAACGATAATGGTTGAACCATAATGTAAATGGTAGACGCCAACGAAATTTTTGTTTTTGGAATGTACTGTAACCATTGATTGTATGGTGGATTATAAGGATTATAATAGCAATATGATTATGACCATTTTCACAACTGTTTTCATTTATGCGGGAGATCAGATTGATCACGTTCTCACAGATGGCCGATTTTTCTCTAATATCACGAACATACGTTCCCTACGGGGTGCGGATATTGACCTAGTAGCAGTATATGTGCGCTCAAAACTATCAACCGTATATCAGATACGTCAAAGTAGTCCTCCTCGGCTGAACATCTCGGTAGCTAGATAATCCCTATTATCCCTATGAGAAGCATTGCCACTAGGAAGAAGATGGCTAAATAACGACGAATAAGGAACTAGAGTAATTCTCGTTGAAACGGGGCCACTACTGACACGAGGTGTTAAAATATTGGAACTTTTGCACTCAATTGGTTGAAAATGGTTAAAAAAATGAGCATTACACTTTTAATACCTCGAAATAGTGGATCCCTTGTTCGCCAAGAGGCCTAACAGTTTCAAAAAACGTTGAATTTTCAGCAAACCTTGAGATCTATATCATGTGATATTTCATACATTTGCAATGACTAACTAGCTAACGAGTGCTGCTTTTAAAGAGCGGCTTGGCGTAGATAGTTTTCATCCAGTGTTATAACTATTTTATTCATTAAGACCACAAATAGGTTAGATGAATTTTTAAATAATAAATAAATAAAATAAATAAATTGCCCGGTTCTCTAAAGAAGAAGAACAGGGCTTTCAAATGCAGTAACAAAAAATTTGGCGGCCATCTTGGATTTGGCCGCAATGTTGGATTTTATAAATAAATCGCTGTTTTCACGATGATCGCCTAAACCGACCAGACTGAAAGCGGAGTTTAGGAAGATTGAGATACAAACGTGTATTTGGGATCACTGGTGACCACAGAACACAACACTAATAAGAAGATCCAGTGGCGCATTTAAGCGGCAAATCAAGCCTACTTTGCCCATCGCAAAACGCTTCGACCAAGAAGCATGCGCTGTTGTACGAAGCGAACAATGTACAAAACCCGTATTGACGCTGCTCACGGAGAACATACGTGCCCTTTCCGTGTTCGAGCGAAAGGTATTGCGTACGGTATTTGGCGGAGTACAAACTGAATGCGCAGATTGGCGGAGGCGCATAAATCACGAGCTACAGCCATTACTTGGAGAGAGTCTCATCTTACATATGGCAGGCTACGGTGGGTATGACACGTCGTAAGGATGCCGGACGAAGACAGTTTTCTTCAACAATCTCACTGGCACCAAGATCAGGGGGCTCAACGTGCAAAATGGCTTGACTTGGTCGAAAGTGAACTTGGATCATGATTTCGCTGTCATTGAAAATCTATATATATAAAAATGAAATGCTGTTCGTGTGTCCGGTATAGACTCGCAAACCGCTCGACGGATTTTGATGAAACTTGGCATACACATTGCGTTTGATGTGAGGAATGTTGCTAGCATGGCTTGAGACCCCTCCCCCCTCTAGAAGGGGGGGCTCCCATACAAATGGAACACAAATTTCTTCATAACTCGGGAACTAATCAATCAAGCAAATGGAACCAAATTTGGCGTGTGAAGGTTTTCAGAGGCAGATATTTTTTCTATGGTAAATTAAGATCACTCCTTTCTTTAAGAGGGGGGGCTTCCATACAAATAAAACCAAAATTTCTTCATAACTTGACTGTTAATCAAGCAAATGGAACCAAATTTGGCATGTGGGGGTTTCTAGAGACAGGATTTTTTTCTATGGTTGTTTGAGACCCCTCCCCCTCTAGAAGGGGGGGGGGCTCCCATACAAATAAAACACAAATTTCTTTATAACTCGGGAACTAATCAAGCAAATGGAACCAAATTTGGGATGTGAAGGGTTTTGGAGGCGGAAATTTTTTCTATGGTAGATTGAGAACCCTCCTTCTTCTAACAGGGGGGCTCCCATACAAATGAAACCAAAATTTCCCCATAACTTGACTATTAATCAAGCAAATGAATTTGGAGGTTACTAGAGGCAAAATTTTTTTCTATGGCGTAATGAGATTCCTCTCCCCTCTGGAAGGGGGGAGGGCTCTCATACAAATTAAACAGAATTTTTTGCAATATTCAAAAAGTAATCGAACTCGCGAGTGTTGCCGTCCATACTAAAATATAAGATAAATTTGGAACAAAATTGTTAAGAATAAATCGGTGAAGCCTAGATAATGGGTCAAATTAATTAAAAGTAAGGTAATATAATACTTATTTTAAAAACAAAATTGAAGAGAAAATACATTGTTGAGATGAAAATATGAAGAAAATAAAGTTGAGATTACACTAAGATTACACTCTGACCAGTTTTCAACTGATTTCAATCGAACTTCACTGATATTTTATTACGATTTGGCCAACATTGCCATTTTAAGGGTTGGTAATAAAACCCAAATCGTTACGTTAGGCTAGCTGCTCGAGTCACAAATCCTGATGCGTTGGATTAGAAATTTGCGGCATGATTTAGGAATATCTTGGGTTGTCAAAAAGAAATCTCTTGGTTGCAAGATTACAATTAATCAAATCTTCAGGATTATGCATGTACCCCCTTTTTAGAACGGCGTAGCAGCGCGCGCCGGGTCCTCTAGTCAAATTATAAATTAATTAGACATGAAAGTATTGTTCCAAGTCCAAGTATAGAATCAACCACAGCGATTTTTTCTACATTTCCCAAATTTTTGTTGAATATCGTTGAAGTTTTGTGGAAGCCTGTGTATCATTGTAAGGGTACCATGAAGAATAATAAAAGTTATACGAACCCCAACCAGTTGCCCTACTATATCTGCAGAAAAAGAAGTAACACTTACAGAATCGCTTCAAGACATCCACGTTTCAGTGAATTTTCAATTACCTGTACCAAAATACAAGATATCCAGATCTGAGAACCTATCGTATCGTAAGTATATTGGTCGATTTAGAATTAATTAATTAAACTTAATTAGAAGATGACTTCTCTATCAATTTCAGTCTCCATCCCCGTTTCCATCTCAGTTTTCGTATCTGTTTCCGGCGTCGTGTCTTCGTCTCCATCTTCATCTCCGTCTCCGTCTTCGTCTCCATCTCCGTCTCCGTCTTCGTCTCCGTCTACGTCTCCGTCTACGTCTCCGTCTACGTCTCCGTCTCCGTCTCCGTCTCCATCGCCATCTCCATCTCCGTCTCCGTCTCCGTCTCCGTCTCCGTCTCCGTCTCCGTCTCCGTCTCCGTCTCCGTCTCCGTCTCCGTCTCCGTCTCCGTCTCCGTCTCCGTCTCCGTCTCCGTCTCCGTCTCCGTCTCCGTCTCCGTCTCCGTCTCCGTCTCCGTCTCCGTCTCCGTCTCCGTCTCCGTCTCCGTCTCCGTCTCCGTCTCCGTCTCCGTCTCCGTCTCCGTCTCCGTCTCCGTCTCCGTCTCCGTCTCCGTCTCCGTCTCCGTCTCCGTCTCCGTCTCCGTCTCCGTCTCCGTCTCCGTCTCCGTCTCCGTCTCCGTCTCCGTCTCCGTCTCCGTCTCCGTCTCCGTCTCCGTCTCCGTCTCCGTCTCCGTCTCCGTCTCCGTCTCCGTCTCCGTCTCCGTCTCCGTCTCCGTCTCCGTCTCCGTCTCCGTCTCCGTCTCCGTCTCCGTCTCCGTCTCCGTCTCCGTCTCCGTCTCCGTCTCCGTCTCCGTCTCCGTCTCCGTCTCCGTCTCCGTCTCCGTCTCCGTCTCCGTCTCCGTCTCCGTCTCCGTCTCCGTCTCCGTCTCCGTCTCCGTCTCCGTCTCCGTCTCCGTCTCCGTCTCCGTCTCCGTCTCCGTCTCCGTCTCCGTCTCCGTCTCCGTCTTCCATAAGTGATAGGCTGCCTTCACCCTTTTATGGGGTAGAAAGTGTATTTGACCTATACTTATTCCATCTTACTCCCCGATCACGCAAAAACTGAACTAAATTATTTATCTTGTAGTTTTAGACTAACGTTTTAGAGGTTGTCAGAAACTTTCATTACGATAAACACCACCTACGTGATTTCGTTCATATTTGATTGCAATATTAAAATAGTTACTCGAATGACTATTGCTGCCGCGGCTGCTACTGTAGAGCATAGTGTCGAGAAAGACCGAAATGAGTCCCTTTGACAATGTGCTCAACAATTGGAGCCATGATTACCGACTTTTTTATAACACAATTGAGTATTTCCAGCGTGGACGAGCTGTGGTTTCAACAAAACGGTGCAACATGCCACACTGCTCGTGCCATAGATTGTTTGTTTATTATTCCGGTAAACGTAGCGGTTGCATAATTGATTTATTGACGGAAACTTTCGGTGAATGAATAATTTCAAATTCGGTCTCCACACGAACATGATATTTGATTTAGTCTAAAAGAATGCGAATTGACACAGTTGGACTTTTGTTTGTATCGTTATGTGAAGTCTCTAGTCTAAGCCGTTAAGCCGCAGACGATTGATGTTTTGAAAAAAACATTCGTCACGTTATTACTGCCATTCGACTTCCGTCGCTACAAAAGGTAATCGTAAATTGGACTTTCTCCGGGTCAGTTGAGATAGTCAATTGGCGAAAAACATATTTAAATAAAAATGGCGACGAATTCTCTTTCGACTAAATCATGTGAATTCGTGGCATATTCGACGAATAATAGATTCGACTATTCATTTGCTTTTAAAATTCTTTCTGTTTCCGAAAATTTTAGATTTTTAATCAACTGGAATCATTTATGTCACACAGGACACAGGACATACACACATTTTGCAATGCGTCTATCAAACTCGACGGAACCATTTCACGTTTTTCGAATGATTTTTATGATGAAAATAATACAACTTCACTAGCACCTGAGTGCAGCATTTGCCCCTAGCAGAAATAGCTGAATCAATAGTATATTATATTGCGCACAACGTGGCTATAAAAATGATTTACTTAAATTGCTTTGCTCTGAACTAAAAGCAGGCAAATTCCGCCAGTAAAAATGAGTTAAAACTTTTTCATTGCCAACGCACCTTTACGCTACGTGGTGTCATGAAAGTGAAAATTGGAGCTCTAAGTGAAACGGTTGAAACTTGGTTGGTAAATTGATTTAAACACATTTGATGTGTAGGTATTAAAGACACTTTTTTAGTGAAATAATAGTGTGGTATGCAATTGACGAGAATAATAAAATACACCTTTACTTTACTGATACACCTTTACTTTATTGTATTTTTCACTTCTGATTTTCAGGTTTCGTCAGTGTCTGTTACAAACTAAAGGTTAAACTTTAATTCAAGACAAACACTGATGGAACTGGCAAGTCAACAGCAAAAGAATTCTCTGTTAGAATAACAAAGTGGTGAATCATTTTTTTCCGCGTGAATTTTCTACAGGAAAAGAAAAAATTTCATTTCGAAACAATTTAATACTGACAAATATGGTGATTCATCCTACCGCTTCCAATGAATAATTTTCAACTCCTCAATTCAAACACTCTGTTTGTAAACAAAACTGGTCCTTTCTCAACGTTGATACGCAATTCGCAGCCTGAACTGAGCTGGACTCGTAGCTCTGCCGAATTAATTTTATACACTACAGGGAGTCCACTCTGCTGTACCGTTTTCCGATTCCAGTCGTTGACACAATATTCTAATTTTCGATTACCAACAATGTTTTTGTGCATTGTCAAAACAAAAGTCTGCATAAAAACAAAGGGGATTGCACTGCATTCCAGTCACGTTTAGCGAGTACCGTAGAACTAGTGCAAATAAAGAATCTAGGCTTATTTGTTGATATTCTGGCGGTACAAAAAAATGGATATTTTTTTCGCCAGATTCAATTCACCACCATTCACCCGTTGCTGGAATTTTAATATTGATGATTCGTGGAATTGGTTCAAGCGTTTTTGTCTACTGGCCTGAACCAAATTAGCTGCTTGATATTCTGTTTGTATAGTATAAATGAGCTTTTTTTCTGGCTAAAAATGTTTACGCTTCCAGAATACACTTATTGGCTGTCGAAAATTGGAGCAATTGGTGGATTTAATGGAGCACATATGATCCAAAATTCCAACGGTACCCGTTGTGTCCCTGTTAAATAAAAAAAATGCCTAACTTTTGATTCAGTTTAAAAATTACTCTGGTTACTCTGGTTGTGAGAGCTCTTTCTGAGTTGCATACTATGTAAAAAATTTACTAGAATTACCAACATGTTCTGATTCAAGTTAAATTTTTGCTTTTAAATAGAACTGAAAGAAATAACAGTATTCAACTTCAGTAACAATCTTGAATTCCAAATCAGTAAACAACATCGAAACAAACTGCATTAATCGCCACGGCTAAAACTGCGCGATGATATTACTAGCTATAACAACAACTTACTAAATATTATTGGAGATTTATGCTAATTTTAAAACCCAGCCAGTTTCTCTATGTGGATGTGAGTTAATTTTATCAACCGCAAGCAAGCAAACGTTCGGTTAGATCATCTTTTTTGGGGATCGGTCTGCGATAGAAACTCGAGCAAGTTAGACAGGTTTTTCCTGTGCAGAAGCTTCTTCGAAACAGATACCTCTTTTTGGAAGAAGAAACTAACTATTTGGATGTTTGTCAGGTTCAAGGCTGTACCTATTGCAGCAGGAAAGTAAGCTGGCAAGAAAGGCGAATGACTTCTTTATGATATCAATAATTTTTCGCGATAAATACTGGCTCCGTCGAGCTAATCAGAATCAAGTGTTTTAGGGTTGATCGCATTCGAAATAAAATCTATCTCCGAACACCACGACACGACTAGACGATAGAAAGTTTGGCAGTTCCTGCTAGCGTTTGTTCACGTTCGTTCGCGAATGACAGCAATTATTCCATACGTCTGCGCCCTCGGATTAAGCTTGTCTATAACTCCCGATGAGTGATTGACTATCGTGACACACGGATTAGTCAGAGGGAACCAGAATATTAATCAATATTTTCGAGCACGTGTCTGATGCTACGCTGCTGTGTAAATTGAATATCGGCTGCGCAAGTCTTCAAGACGCCGAACTGTTGACAATGGAAACATTCCTCAATTTGAAACTGAAAAGATGCGATGACTATATTCAATTATTATTTCAATGGTATATTGCATACGATTTCGAAGATATATTTGATTTGACACATTTCGTTGCTTGTTTCAAAGCGATATATTGACAAATATGTTAAACCAACTGAAAAATTTAAGGTCTAACATTTTTAGTTTATTCCAATAAATAAATTAGAAACAGCTCATCTTGTGCATCCATCAGAAATTGAATGCGCATCATAACACACAAAAATGCAAACATTTGTAAACGGATGCACGCCACGGTGGTCCGGATTCGAAAAAATGAGGAAATTAGCAACAAACTTTTTTTTTGTTTTGTTGGTAGTAGCTTGGCAAAGACTTTTATAGCTTTTCAGCTTCGTAAACAAAACACAGCTTGAGAAAAATGAAAAAGAAGAAAAATAGAAGCCTGAAAAAATAAAATTTTGTCTTCTTTTTCTTTTTTCTCTAGCTGTGTTTAGTTTACGAAACTAAAAAGTTATAAAAGTCTTTGCCAAGCTACTACCAACAAAACAAAAAAAAGTTTGTTCCAATACGTTGTGTAGTTTCTGAGAAAAAGGTACATAAAGTTTGAAAATCGTGGTTTTCTAGGAGAGGCGTTTTATTCCGCCGAAGTTGTTCCACACCGCACTGGAATGCTTATGTGCATGATCGTTTTTTGACCACTTCCCGTGGTCGGATCATTACAAATTTAGTATCAAAATAAGCGGAAAAGATTTCAAAATCAAAATGTGAAATAAAAAAATAATGATTTTTTCAAAATTTTTAGTCGTTCATGTCCCCTTAAGGGGGCATAGTACTTTTTACACCATATTTTTTGCCTTATTTCAAATATTTTTTTCTCGATAACGCGAAAAGCGAATCGATTCTGGTTTTTTACATTCAAAACATTGCACTTTATACTAATATTTACAATTTTGTATGCATATGTGAACCTCTTCCCCTCTCCCCTACGGCTTCTTGAACATGATCATTCGAAAAAAACATGATTTACGGTACCATTGATTGGCGCTGGGGGGCTTATCCGAATTGAAAAATTCCAAAACGACATGAAAGTATATTAAATTATCTCGTGTTTGACCCATCCTTTTTTTAAAATTCGAACGCATAACAAAATGGCGGACATTCAAACATAAAAGTAACGTTTTTAGTCGAAAAAATTGACTTTAAACATTTCTAAAAAATACAAAAATTGTAATATCAAAAAAGGATGGGTCAAACACTAGATAATTTTGTTGGCTTTAAAACAAAAAAAGAATCATGAGAATTGCTTGAGCCGTTCTTGAGATATTTATGGTACCGACTTTCAAAACCTGGTTTCGAGAAAAACGACGTTGAAGTTTTTATTCGCTGCGTAATCGCTCCAGACATGCCCGGTACAAATAGCTGTAACTTTGTCAATTTTTGGAATTCATCGAAATGACTTGAAACACGTATGGTTAAAATGTTAATCTTTCGAAATAATCAATAAAAAACCCGATTTAATCCACCTAGTGGTGAAAGGAACCTTTGTTATACGGTCTTACTTGCTTAGAACTTGAGATAGAAATCGACACGTCTTTGAAACATAATTCATCTATTGGTTAACGTTGCGTGGTGCGTTGGTTTTCATTAAATTTTTGGAAATTTAATAAGTTTACAAAATTTGAACAAAATAGCAGCACCTATAAATTTTGATAGATCCTTTTTTCATTAAATTACTGAGTAAGGGTAAGCTGGTTGTTTCTAATTTGAGTAAGTGCAAGTAAAAGTAAGTTATAAGAGGAAATATTATTCTTTAACATATACATTGCGTAGTAAAAGTCTAGTTCATAGGTTTTTGAACTACGCATAAATTTCTGTAACGCCATTATTTTTGATTGACATCAATAAAGTTTTCTTGAATAAATTTCATCAATTTCTATTAACCTTCGATTACTCACGCTGTTGCATTTTGTACAACACGTGTAGGTTTTTGAATGCCATATTGTTATAAAGTTACAAATCTCTGCTTAACTAACGTATGTTCTTCAATTACCTTGTTATGAGCAAAATGTCATAATTATGCATTAATACTTTAAATTGTTGGGCAAATAGATCAGCATAAACTGACATCACAGAAACGAAGCAATCAGCATGTGAGTTGTACCGCGATTGGCCCTGGAAGTTTCTCTCGTTTCTTCATATGTAAAAATGGTGTCTGTATGCAGCAACATAATTAGCAAATATAAAATGTTTAAAATGCATCTGTTGGTAGTCGAGTCATTCGGGGTCAAAATTAAGGCTTTTTTTTAATCAAAGTTCTACAGCACCTAAACAAACAAACATAGAGGTATACTATATTAATCAAAGTTGTGTATTTTTACTATTTATACAATTTTGTAGTACATAAAAAGGAATGCAACAATTACAAAAAGAGCTAAAATAGAAAAAACTGATCTTACAAATTCATATACAATGAATAAGATTTTTCTCTCTTCGCTTAATAGATAGAAGGTTACTGTATTCAACAAAATTTCTTGTAATAATATGTTCTAAAACTTTGCAGAACACATCAATGTGTTATATTGAAACTGAAGAAAAATATTTTTTTTATTTCACTTATAGGGGGATTAATCAAAATTTAAATTGCACCAGACGATAGAACTTTCAATTTCAAGAAATTCTTCCGAAGGTTCCATAAACCTAAAACCAAGTTTTCCCAGTCAAAATTCTAATGCGCATGTCTTTTTGGCTTTGGACCATTGTGCGCACGAGAAACCGAATTACAAAAGTCGGGGCGAGTGTTGGAGGGTTAATATCTTTTGATCGGCAAAACCGATTCTTCTGAAATTTTGCAGATATATTTGTAGCATTAAAATCTCTAATTTGATGCCAAAATAATTCAAACTAGATAAATCATTTTAGATGAAATCGTTATAAATTATTGTAAATTTTAATGTGTTGTATTCAATTGATCATAACTCTCAAATTAAACGTCCAATCAAAAAACAAATCAATAGTGATCTATTAGGTTATGTTACCTGTCAAATGAGACTAATAGCGTATAAATCGCTTTAGTCATTTCTAAGAAACAGGCGATAATTATTACCTTGTCAAAACAGGTTTTTTAAGCATAACTTTTAAACTGATTGTTTGTTTTCAATAAAATTTATCCGAAAAATTTAGTGTTAACAAGAGCTTTCATTCGATACCAAGATCGTTGAAATCGGTCATTTGGGTTCGGAGAAAATCGTGTCACGTAATTTTTACTTTTTTACTTATAACTTTTAAACGAAATGTCGGACCTCGAAACAATTCAATAGTGATATACTAGGCAATAATACCTTTCAAACAAAAGTAATAGCGAACAAATCGGTTCAGCCATCTCCGAGAAACAGGCGATAGAAAAGTTGCGCTCCGCACATACATACACACATACACACACACACACACACAGACATTGCTCAGTTCGTCGAACCCTGTTGATTGGTATATGTGGCTCGGCCCTCCGGGCCTCGGATCAATTTCGTGTTTTTCGACCAATTCCTAAACCTTTGTTATAGTATAACAAAGGTAAAAAATTTCGATTTTTTTAAATTGAAAAAGTACTATGCCCCCTTAATGGAAAATGAATCCTTGCGTGGTATCCAACATATCAGCAAAAACATCCCATCAAGAAGACTGGCAACTCTGCTAAAAGTGGAGCGACAGTAACAGCAATGCTATCTGCCGAGTTAAAGTTGAACTTTCACATACTAGTGTGTGTATATTACAATATGGATGTACACAAACACGTATGCAATGCATTGCCATGCTCGCATACATATTTTCCCACCATGTACACACAGCTTCAACTTTTGTCGGGCGGGGTGTGCTGTTCCTTCTGTTGCTCGTCATTTGTATGGGCGCGACGAAGAGATGCCAGTCTTCTTGATGGAATGTTTTTGATATCAGCAAAGCTTCATTCCAATCAAAAATAATATTTTAATTGGAAATGACAAATCAGATGGTATATCAAATGACAAATAAGATGGTATAACAAAGGTTCCTTTCACTACTTGGTGGATTAAATCGGATTTTTTAAATAAATTTAAAAAAAAAATTCTCCTAAAAGTTGCAGAACATACTAAAATAAGCAACTTTGCTGAATATAGTAACTATCTAGCTCTTACCGGTTGCAAAATATAATGATGTGTTAAGTAGCTCAATAACTCAATAACTTTGCACACTCAATGCTCAATGCTCAATAACTTTGCACACGATTTTTTTATTGCTTTCGAGTGTTTTACAACGTCATTCAGTATGCTAAAATACACATTTTCTTTGAAGACTATTTGTCGCTAGGACGTATATTTAATAAGTTATAAAATATATGAAAAAAATTCATAATATTCAAAAAAGTTTTTTTCGATTTCGGGCAACTTCGCGCAAACCAGGCAACCATTAGGTAAAAGTACTCTAAAATCTAAATACTCTAAAATAAATATTTCCATCAGGAGACCTCCAAAGGAATCCCAGACAAAATCAATTAAAATATTTGTTATTTTTTGTTAAAAATTTTTATAGCTTATTAAATATGCATCTTAGTGATAACCAGTCTGCATGGAAAATATGTATTTTAGCATACTGAATAACTTTGTAGAACATTTGAAAGCAATAAGAAAATCGTGTGCAAAGTTGTTGGGCATATTTGGTTTTTAAGTGCTCTTTTTAACACATCATTATATTTCGCAGAACCGGTAAGAGATAGATAGTTTCTATATTCAGTGAAGTTGCTTATTTTACTATGTTCTGCAACTTTTCGGAGAAAAAAAAGTTTTTTAAATTATTAAAAAAAAACAAAAGTTCGTATCACCCTGATAGGTGAAGGCCACCTTAGAATTCCAGAAAGATGCGCTAGGTTTTATTATTAAACTTTTCCAAAGACAGATTAAACAATTCCTCAAATAACTCAATGGGTTGTGCTGCGTGTGTGCACACCGTAACTACTTAATTGCTCAATCTATACCTATAAAGAAGGATTTCTGTCTGTCTGTCTGTCTGTCTGTCTGTCTGTCCTGTGTTCCTTATAGAATCAAAAACTACTGAACCAATCGGCGTGAAAATTTGCATGTAGAGGTTTTTGGGGCCAGGAAAGGTTTTAGTGATGGTTAGACACCCCTCCCCCCACTAAGAGGGGGGGCTCCCATACAAATGAAACACAAATTTCTGCATAACTCGAGAACTAATCAAGCAAATAGAACCAAATCTGGCATGTGGGTGTTTTCGGTGACAAGAATTTATTCTAGGGTAATTTGAGACCCCTCCCCTCTTTAGAAGGGGAATTATAACTCCTCTCCCCTATAAGAGGGGGGGTTTCCATACAAATTTCCTCATAACTCGAGAACTAATCAAGCAAATGGAACCAAATTTGGCATGTGAAAGTTTTCGAGGGCAAGAAAATTTTCTATGTTGAATTAGGACCCCTCCTTACTTTAAGAGGGGGGCTCCTATACAAATGAAATACCAATTTCCTCATAACTCGAGAACTAATCAAGCAAATGGAACCAAATTTGGCATGTGTGTGTTTTTGGAGACAAAATTTTTTTCTATGATGAATTGGGACCCCTCCCCACTTTAAGTGGGGGGGCTCCTATACAAACGAAATACAAATTTCCTTATAACTCGAGAGCTAATCCAGCAAATGGAACCAAATTTGGCATGTAGGTGTTTTTGGAGGCAAGAATTTTTTCTATGATGAATAAGAACCTCTTCCCACTTTAGGAGGGGGGACTCCAATACAAATGGAATACAAATTTCCTCATAACTCGAGAACTAATCAAGCAAATAGAACCAAATTTGGCATGTGGGTGTTTTCGGTGACAAGAATTTATTCTATGGTAAATTGAGACCCCTCCCTCTTTATAAGGGGAATTGTAACTCCTCTCCCCTTTAAGAGGGGGGGCTTCCATACAAATTTCCTCATAACTCGAGAACTAATCAAGCAAATGCAACCAAATTTGGCATGTGAAGGTTTTCGAGAGCAAGAAAATTGTCTATGGTGAATTAGGACCCCTCCCCACTTTAAGAGGAGGGGCTCCTGTACAAATGAAATACAAATTTTCTCATAACTCGAGAACTAATCAAGCGAATTGAACCAAATTTGGTATATGTGTGTTTTTGGAGACAATTTTTTTTTTTCAATGATGAATTGGGACCCCTCTCCACTTTAGGAGGGGTGGTCCTATACAAACGAAATACAAATTTCCTCATAACTCGAGAACTAATCCAGCAAATGGAACCAAATTTGGCGTGTAGGTGTTTTTGGAGGCAAGAATTTTTTCTGTGATGAATTAGGACCTCTTCCCACATTAGGAGGGGGGGCTCCAATACAAATGAAATACAAATTTCCCCATAACTCGAGAACTAATCAAGCAAATAGAACCAAATTCGGCATGTGGAGGTTTTTGAAGGCAAAAATATTTTCTACGGTGAATTAGGATCCTTCCACACTTCAAGAGGGGGGGCTTCTACACAAATGAAATACAAATTTCCTCATAATTCGAGAACTAATCTAGCAAATGGAACCATATTTGGCATGTGGGTGTTTTTGGAGGCAACCATTTTTCCCATTATGAATTAGGACTTCTTACCTTTTTAGGAGGGGCGGGGGCTCCCATTCAAACGAAATACAAATGTGCTCATAACTTTAGAACTAATCAAGCAAATGGAACCAAATTTGGCATGTGAGAGTTTTAGATGGCAGAATTTTTTTTCTGTGGTGTATTACGACCCCTTTCCCTTTTAAGAGGGTGGGCTCCCATACAAATGAAATACAAATTTCCTTATAATTTGAGTACTAATCAAGCAAATGGAACCAAATTTAGCATGTAGGAGATTTTTGAGTCTTGAATTTATTTTATGACTAGCTGACCCGACAAACTTCGTATTGCCACAAATTAACCTGTGTTGTACATAAATCATGAATCTCGGATGATCTTTATCACTTCTCGAGTTTTGCAAGTCCCCCAGTGGGCGGCGCTTCCGACGGCGGGTCACCGGCAACACTCGCGACCGGCTCGTCCTGAATGATCTAGTGTTACTATAGATAGTTTTTGTGGTCTTGTTATTGATTAATGTTTTATGGAAGAGTCTCGAATTTCTCGAGTTGGATTAGTTTTTGAGTTTCGCCAAAATTTCTGTTTTATTTGTATGAGAGTCCATATCCGCCTACCACAGGGGTGAGAGGTCTCTAACTATCATAAAATAAATTCAAGACTCAAAAATCTCCTACATGCTAAATTTGGTTCCATTTGCTTGATTAGTACTCAAATTATAAGGAAATTTGTATTTCATTTGTATGGAAGCCCACCCTCTTAAAAGGGAAAGGGGTCGTAATACACCACAGAAAAAAAATTCTGCCATCTAAAACTCTCACATGCCAAATTTGGTTCCATTTACTTGATTAGTTCTAAAGTTATGAGCAAATTTGTATTTCGTTTGAATGGGAGCCCCCCCCCCCCTCCTAAAAAGGTAAGAAGTCCTAATTCATCATGGGAAAAATGGTTGCCTCCAAAAACACCCACATGCCAAATGTTGTTCTATTTGCTTGATTAGTTCTCGAGTTAGGAGGAAATTTGTATTTCATTTGTACAGGAGCCCTCCCTCTTAGAGTGGGGAGGGGTCCTAATTCACCGTAGAAAATTTTCTTGCCCTCGAAAACCTTCACATGCCAAAGTTGGTTCCATTTGCTTGATTAGTTCTCGAGTTATGGGGAAATTTGTATTTCATTTGTATTGGAGCCCCCCCTCCTAATGTGGGAAGAGGTCCTAATTCATCACAGAAAAAATTCTTGCCTCCAAAAACACCTACATGCCAAATTTGGTTCCATTTGCTGGATTAGTTCTCGAGTTATGAGGAAATTTGTATCTCGTTTGTACAGGACCCCCCCTCCTAAAGTGGGGAGGGGTCCCAATTCATCATTGAAAAAAAAATTGTCTCCAAAAACACACACATGCCAAATTTGGTTCAATTCGCTTGATTAGTTCTCGAGTTATGAGGAAATTGGTATTTCATTTGTACAGGAGCCCCTCCTCTTAAAGTGGGGAGGGGTCCTAATTCACCATAGAAAATTTTCTTGCTCTCGAAAACCTTCACATGCCAAATTTGGTTGCATTTGCTTGATTAGTTCTCGAGTTATGAGGAAATTTGTATGGAAGTCCCCCCTCTTAAAGGGGAGAGGAGTTATAATTCCTCTTATAAAGAGGGGAGGGGTCTCAATTCACCATAGAATAAATTCTTGTCACCAAAAAAAACACCCACATGCCAAATGTTGTTCTATTTGCTTGATTAGTTCTCAAGTTAGGAGGAAATTTGTATTTCATTTGTACAGGAGCCCCCCCTCTTAGAGTGGGGAGGGGTCCTAATTCACCGTAGAAAATTTTCTTGCCCTCGAAAACCTTCACATGTCAAAGTTGGTTCCATTTGCTTGATTAGTTCTCGAGTTATGAGGAAATTTGTATGGCAGCCCCCCCTCTTAAAGGAGAGAGGAGTTACAATTCCTCTTATAAAGAGGGAGGGGTCTCAATTTACCATAGAATAAATTCTTGTCACCGAAAACACCCACATGCCAAATTTGGTTCTATTTGCTTGATTAGTTCTCGAGTTATGAGGAAATTTGTATTTCATTTGTATAGGAGCCCCCCCTCCTAAAGTGGGGAGAGGTTCTTATTCATCATAGAAAACATTCTTGCCTCCAAAAACACCTACATGCCAAATTTGGTTCCATTTGCTGGATTAGCTCTCGAGTTATAAGGAAATTTGTATTTCGTTTGTATAGGAGCCGCCCCCCCCCCCCCTCTTAAAGTGGAGAGGGGTCCCAATTCATCATAGAAAAAAATTTTGTCTTCAAAAACACACACATGCCAAATTTGGTTCCATTTGCTTGATTAGTTCTCGAGTTATGAGGAAATTGGTATTTCATTTGTACAGGAGCCCCCCCTCTTAAAGTGAGGAGGGGTCCTAATTCAACATAGAAAATTTTCTTGCCCTCGAAAACCTTCACATGCCAAATTTGGTTCCATTTGCTTGATTAGTTCTCGAGTTATGAGGAAATTGGTATGGAAACCCCCCCTCTTAAAGGAGAGAGGAGTTATAATTCCCCTTATAAAGAGGGGAGGGGTCTCAAATTACCCTAGAATAAATTCTTGTCACCGAAAACACCCACATGCCAAATTTGGTTCTATTTGCTTAATTAGTTCTCGAATTATGCAGAAATTTGTGTTTCATTTGTATGGGAGCCCCCCCTCTTAGTTGGGGGAGAGGTCTCTAACCATCACTAAAACCTTTCCTGGCCCTAAAAACCTCTACATGCAAATTTTCACGCCGATTGGTTCAGTAGTTTTTGATTCTATAAGGAACACAAAACAGACAGACAGACAGACAGACAGACAGACAGACAGACAGACAGACAGACAGACAGACAGACAGACAGACAGACAGACAGAAATCCTTCTTTATAGGTATAGATAGTTAGAGACCTCTCACCCCTGTGGTAGGGGGATATGGACTCTCATACAAATAAAACAGAAATTTTTGCGAAACTCAAAAACTAATCCAACTCGAGAAATTCGAGACTCTTCCATAAAACATTAATCAATAACAAGACCACAAAAACTATCTATAGTAACACTAGATCATTCAGGACGAGCCGGTCGCGAGTGTTGCCGGTGACCCGCCGTCGGAAGCGCCGCCCACTGGGGGGCTTGCAAAACTCGAGATAGTGACAAAGATCATCCGAGATTCATGATTTATGTACAACACAGGTTAATTTGTGGCAATACGAAGTTTGTCGGGTCAGCTAGTCAATAATAAAGCTGATTTTTGGTAAATTGTTCGAGCTTGTCAAGGGCATATTGCCTATCAAAAATCAGCTATATTCATTTGAAGCAGCCCGAGAAATTGTGATGAGTAAACAGCACCGCCCAAAGGCTTTTTCAGCGGATTTCTGTACTTCAATAGTAGACCAAAAGGGAGTCAGATGATTTATGTGTTGGTGTTTTTCTAGTGCTGCCAATATACAGGCAATATAATTAATTTAGTATGGACTTTTACTCAATATACTAGGAGCGTTGGTGCCTCTACCTCGCACATTTATAGTAGTGTAAATGATGCAAAGCAGTTTGTTTAGTTGTCAGTTATCTCCGGTACCTTACATAACGTAGCGTAACCTAAATTATACTTGAATGGGTGTAAAAATTTTCGAAACAGAACAAGTATGGTTGCGGCACATCTTTGTCAGCCTGTTTATATTTTGGACCTATCCTCTGTTCTTCGCATCCTAGGGAGAAAATTATTACTAATTCATTCCAATATACAGTCAGTCCACAATCATGGGTCACACACAATTGTGGGTCATTTTAGCTCTATCTACTGATTAGCGCTTAAATATCACCAAATGATTGATCAAATTATTAGTGCTTGAGTTACAATTTTATCAATCATCTGATGAATGACCCTTTCGGTTAAAACCACTCTAAAAAAAATTTATCAATCACTTCGTATAATATTCACGCATTAATCAGCAGAAAAACCTAAACTGACCCATAATTGTGTGTGACCCATGATTGTGAACTGACAGTACAGTACTACATGTAGCACATAAGTTTCGTGGTGATAAATTGGTGTTTCACGTACAGGCCCAATAATTAGAAGCATGCCGAAAATATCATCCAATGCCCTGTTACAAGAGCCTCCCAGTTGGCCTCGAGGTATGATCCTGGCTTAATAAGCCAGTCGTCGTAGGTTCGAATATCGGCTGTGAGAGGCTGTTGGAATCGTAGCAACTGGCCCCGCAATTGTCCTGTATTCTAACAGCTGGGTGCGAAGTCTGTCGTATAAAAATAGAAGGTCAAGTTTCGATAACGGGTTTTAGCACCTAGGCTTTGCTTTGCTTTGCCCTATCATAGTCCTTAAACAGAATCGGCGCACATTTAAAGTTCGATACCGCAATTTTTCGCTAATTCAGTGTTCCCCAATTGAGCGGTTCGTTAATTGGGTATTCGTTAGTTGGGCCATGCTCCAACTGCAAAATGCTTGAATGTGAATGAATGAAAATTCTATCGAATATCCGAGTTTAAAAATTTCTATCAACTGTCAGTTGTCCTAATTCGCGAAGCACGATTCGATAGTTGAAATGCAGTCGTGACTGAATTAACGAATTCAGGCTGTACTCCTTTTTTCATGGAATTGCTGTTCTAAATGATACGAAAAGCTGTGACTTTAGGGAGGCTCCGTAATCGCAAGGTTACCGAGTCTGCTTTTAGAAGCTAATGGTCATGGGTTCGAACTTTGAATCTTAGTGGAACCAGCATGGGTTTATGCTCAGGCCCCTCATTACCGTTATTTCAAGCAGAATTCAATATACCCCGATGAAACCTTTTGACAGTGCAAAAGTCACTCTTATCGTTTAAGCGCACTGGTCAAATGAACACTATGAGTCCTCGCCACGCAATGCTATAATATAAGACAGTACTGGCAGTAAGGAACGAGTGGATAAAGTAGAGCAATCTTTAAAGGATGGGTAAAACCCAGTTAAGTGGCCGTCAATAGTTATGCCCAAAAAAATTGACAACCATATCAGTTGATTTGCAGCAGCCATGGCGAAAAGAGTCAAATAACTACGCTCGATGCTGTGTTCGTATTGCCAGCTTCACCACGGAGCAAAGAAGTCGGACATCATGAGGCACTTCGTATCCGCCAGGTGCCAGATTCTCCAGCCGATCCTGTATTCATAACATCTTCACTATTCTGGAGAAAGGCGAGTACGTCGGATCGAAGCCTGGTTCAGGCCACCCGACGGTGCTGCGCGAAAGTAAAGTGGAGCGGCCACTACGAGGAATACAGAGAGCAAGGTGGCTTCACTGTTCCGAACTTTGCGCCGGAAGATCGGAGTAATCAGCTAAACAGTGAATAAGAATAAAAATATACTAAGACGCTCAAATAAACAATGATTAAAGTGTAGACTTACTAAAATTGACATTTTAGAAGTAGAGAAGTACTAAAATGGAAGCATCGGCTAGCTTCGAGTATGAACAGCAGGTAATCACCCAGAAGGAGTGGCTTAAGATGCATCAAGAAGAATCACGCGAAGAAGGATTTGGTCTTTTGGCCGACACTGGCATCAGCCCATTAAGCCAAAAGAATATTGGAGTCGCGAGTCTCAAACGGAGGTTCCTACTCCAACAATGTCATGACCAAAACAGAGAGGCATCTCATTACCAAGGCGATTAATTCTCCGGTAATTTTTCAAATAGACCTATGTAACAATGAGAGATTCTCTTCGTGCCTCCTCTCTTCCGCTGTTTACGGCGATGCTATGCATTTTAACTAGGGCTGTCTAACCGGTAGTACCGGTAGTACCAAAACCAGTAATACCGGCCAATTTTTGGATACCGAAATACCGGTTTTGGAAAGGCAAAAAACCGGTATTTTCGGTATTTTATAATATCATAATTTTTTAAACCCCTTTAAAACTTTGCTTCGAAAATATGTCTGCTTTGGTATCGAAGAAGAACTAAGTTTGATAGAAGATTGTGGAAATCCTAAAAATAACTTGGTGTTAATGCTGCAGAGATTCTTCGACTACTAGCAATGAAGAGGGTGAAACTGTGGGTCTAATAATTGAAACTCTTAAACCCGTTTGAAGCGCAGTAGAGAATCTTTGCCGTGCAAATGTTTTTTTGCCTGAGCCAGACGTCAAGTTTTAATTTATTTGTGAACAACTTGATATTCAAAGCTACCAAATTATTCGAAACTGTCAAACAACGAATTTAGAAAACAAGATCAGAATACGGGGATTCTTGTCAGTTAAGGATCTGCCAGGAAATATTTCGGGATATTCTTAAGGTTTCGAGTGATACATTAATAAAGCAAGCAGATGAAATGCCCAATACTGGTATTGATAACCAAGAAGAGAAGGTATCTGTGAACGTGGATGAAGTAGATGAAGCTATGCTAGGGTGTTCTGGTTTGAGGATGCAGGAAAAATTTGTGAAGAAACTGCAGGAGACCGGGGCATTCATTATGCTGGAAGCTGCAGTTCTTTTGATTACTGCACCTCAGCCCAGCAGAATTTGAAGAAGTGATGTATGGGGTAATTGTAGATTGAGCTATTATCTACAATATCGCTTAAGAAAGTATTACTAAGCTTTTTGTATTTATGGCGCTATAAGGCTGCTACCTCGTTGGTAGTATAAAGAAAGCTCTTTTTGTCACATACGATATTGCAGCTCTACAGCGGTGTGAATACTAAAGGTAAAACTTTATTTTCTTCAGCATTATTGTTGACAATTACTAGTTTAAATGTTCCATACACAACTTATTCTAAATCTGCTTGGCTGAGTAGCAGTAATCAAAGGAGCAAAATCGAAGCGAAAAATGCGTGCCAAATCTTGCAATCAACACTTGGATTTTAGAAAAGAATTTAAAACGAGTTTCCCTACTATAAGTCTGTAGAAATGGAAAAAAAATTCCTGATGCCCCTGGAGCCGTTCGTGAAACTTCGGTGGAAGCGGCAAATTTTTCAATTGCTGGAAGCATTGACAACAAAATGCATTCTAGCAAAGGAGATAAATCGCTAAGCTTATTATATCTGCTTAAATTCTACTTCGCTAAACAATAATACTGAAGCTAAAGTTTGGAAAACAAAGAATATTCACTGAAAAACGTCAACATTTCTACTGAATCCTGAATATTTTGCCAATACCGGTATTTTACCGGTCTTACCGGTATTTTCTACACCAATATCGAAATACCGGTTTTCACCAAAAGCGCCCAATACCGACAGCCCTAATTTTAACATATCAGCTTTACATGAATCGGTTGCCGGAGTCACTAGTTATCTAAATGTTTTGAAAATTTTCTTTTCTATGCATTTATGTAGCCGTAACAAGCGGAAGAGAGGAGACGCGAAGAGAAGCTCTCATTGTCACATTTGAAAATTTGGTCTATTTGAAAAATTACCCGAGAATTGTCTTTTGTGGGTTTATTTTACATCGCCTTCCGATACTAGTCCATTTTTTTTAACTCATACGTTTTATTGAAGCTCCAAACAGCTTTTACTCAAAGCAAAATTCGCGTTCCAGCAAGACAACGCTAGTCTACAAAGCAGTACGACTACAAATGCTAGATTGAAACTCGAAAATTATGGTGACCATCCCGCAATCCAGTTCTAAATCTATATAAACATCTGAAGAATGATTATGCATTGGATCTATGTCAACAAGAAGCAATATAACAGTATTGAGATACTGACTAAGTGATAATTTCAGTAGCGTAGGAGTGTTTTCAAATGGAAAATTCATTAAACTTTGTTGGAATTGAGCCCGAAAGGAAACTTCCAAGTTATCGACCGCGCTGAAGGACCAACTGGTTATTAAAATGTTGAAAATATTGAAAAAAAATCAGAGGGATTGTGTACAAGGCACGACCGCATAGGCGACGCAGGACTCTACGTAAGTCTCTTTGTAGATTTTTAAATTCAAATTCAACAATAAATTGTATCCCAACAATGTTTACAATTTTATCCTGGCTCACGAGTCAAACCTGAAATGTGTTATCGGCTATAGAAAATAGTCACAGTTTAGTTTTTTCGGGAAAAACTAGTAAATGCACGGTATCTTTGTCCTAGAATCAGTTGTTTTCTGTCCATAATTAAAAAAATTTCAAATCAAATTCGTCATTACTGAGCGTTGAAACTGTGCCTTCTCCCAACAGTTTTTCCAAACTTAAGAACAATTTTCGAAAGAGCCTGTTTATCAAACCCAGGAATTCTAGATCGAAGACAGAATGTATTCGCCGTAATACGTTCTACCAATCCAAAAACGTGGAATGATTTTATTATAATGTTATCACCATTGTTGCCAACATCTTGCAAAACACCAAGAAAATGCAGTTCATCTACAATTGAAACATGTTAAATGTTCATAATTCACAAAACCAGATTAATCATGAATTCAGAACTTTTCTCATTATTCAAATTCATCCATAATTCACGGTTCGTCGCCTCGTAAATTAGTCACTAATGCATTTTCTGAGCAGAATCACAATATCCATAACGGTTATTCTCAAATTGACATTTAACAAATACATTTCAAACCAACCACCAAACATACCACTAAAACAAATATAATTCGGAGCATCTCGGGTCTTCTCCTTAATTTAGTTCACTATTCTCCGATCCAAGCGAGCTCAACTTAGAATTTGCGCCACCAGACACTGCGTGACTAATTAGAGTCAAAAAAGTGTTCGTCACTGTTATTCCACTTTTCACTTCCCAACACAGGCTGTGGGGTCCTCTCTTTGCCTTGTTTCAAGGTCCTTCCGATGAAAAAAGAAATAAGATCACCGAACAATAGGTTGACGCAGCTATCCACCAAATACTCGCGATCAACTTTTCGTTCCCGCTCGTGATAAGCTTTCGACTTTGCCGGTTGCCGGCTAAAAAATCAATAACTCGCCGGTTCGATCGTGCCGTAGCTTTTTATATAGCTGAACGTCTTCGCGATGTTTTGTTTTGCTGCTGTTGTCTCCGCAGTCCGCGACCGCGGCATCAGCGGCGGGTGATCCACACACGATCATCGCCCTCACCAGGAAGAGCAACGCCGAATGATCGGTTGCCTTGAGATCACTACACAGCACAGGTATATCGGGAATGATCCCCAGACCGAACTCGTTATCCAGAATGGACGTGTCGTCGCTAATCAGAACTTTTCACGCTCTTAGCTCTTCGCATAGTCGCAGCACCACTCACTGAGGATGAGGACCGCGACGACAAAGTAGGAATTCGCTCACAAGTGAATGGCGTTTCGTGCGGGTTGTACATGAGCGCCACACTGGAAGTGTGAAATTGTGAAACACTAAAAATTTTCTGTGAAAATAAAAACATTTCAAACAGTGATTAAGAAAATGCGTTTATTCCTTTTAGAAAAAATCTTGTAAAATTTTGATTCGATTCTCAATCCAATCTGGTATTTCACACTCATCATAAGTTCCATTATGACTATTTTTTAAAATACAAAATCGTCCTCTGTATCCTGCATAGCGATAACGATACGTGAAATGGTGCAGAATGGGTATGCTACACAGAGCATCCAATGGATGTTGAACTGATGGATGCATCTTGATACGTTATTTATTTGTGGATACAAAAACAGTGCAGTGACAATCGAATATATTTTCGCGCTCTCTTGTTTGTCATCATATCTTCAGGGTTACTGCGCAGCGATGCTTATGCTGCATTCAGATGACAGCAGCAAGTATTAGTATTATAATACTTTAAAATGAGGCGAGCAAAGCGAACAGCTATGGAGCTGATTTTAAAACAGGATTATACATTTTAGTCTTCTGAATATCTGAATAATGCGCACATAGGTGATTTCAGAAAAGAGTTTTAATAAATTTTACATTTAGAAAAAAATCGGTTTAATCTGCCAAATACTGAAAGGAGTCTACTTTTAAGAAAAAAAACAAGTAAACAGATCATTCACTAGAAATAGACAAAAATTAAATATTTCTTTTTACGGCTTTCAGAACACAGGTTATCATGCTGGTCATAACGTATGCATGAAAAATGGACTAATTTCAGATGACGATGAAAAACAGTACACAAGATTATTCACTGGCATAGATTTTTCTTAAATACTACATTTATTGGGCCTTCTACGAAAATGCTTTGACGCCAACCCGACCACAACCTAACGGCATTAGGCCGAAACCTTAGCCAGGGCCGATGAAAAAAGGATGTCGGCCTGTTCTTCATTTCTTTCGTAACCTTGGTGATCAAGTGCTTCTCCGTTTTGGTCACGAAATAATTATTTTTTTAATGATTAAAGAGATTTTAAATACAAAATTATCCGTTTGAGATTCGCTCAAAATTTTTCTATCGGTCGCAGCTGAGGAAAGTTGGGAGGGTTGGCAGTCTTCGAAACAACGCGTATCGTCGGCCTGTCTATCTCGTCCAGTGACATATAAATACCGGTTTATCCGCGACATGCCAACACCAACTTGGCTTCATTATAATAGATAATTAAGAAGTAAGCATTTCGCCGGAGCTAGGAACTGTAATTACTAAAAAGTAGTTCACTCGTTAATTGCTCGTTAAAAAGATTTGGTGATGAATGTGTGTTACTTTTAAGAAAAAAATGAATGACGGACAGATAATTTACTAGAAATAGAGAAAAATTGAACATTTCTTTTGTTGGCCTACAGGGGATAGCTATAAGCACATTCGGGGAGGGTAAATTATTCGGTCCCCTGTCAGTCGTTCCTGTCCAGCATTAAGCAGGTCTCATAATCCATTATGACCTCGCCATCGTGCTTCGTCGGAAAGATGGTTTTCACGAGCAACTACAGCCCCTTTTTCCAGATGGTTGCCTGCTGCTCAAACACGGCTGGCCTCGACTAACGCTTTCACATAAAATTATCCAATTTGGCAAGTTACTTTTTCACCGTTTGTCCGGTTGCTGAGGTCACTTAGCCAAAGGCTTGGAACGATGAAGCCTCCTTGCTCTCAATCATCCTCTTCATCGTCTGCACTGCACAGAACTACAGTAGAATCTACAGAAGGGAGAGGATATTATAAATACCGAATCAGTTATATCCAGCAGACACGAAGTACCTCATGATGTGCAACCTCTTTGCTCCGGGATAAAACTGGCAGTACAAACAAAGCATCGAGCGTAGTTAATTAACCGTTTTCGAAATGGCTGCTGCGAATCAACTATCCAAGTAACAATTCCAAGTTTTATTACGTTCGTATAGTGGTTTTCATGACCAATTTCACAAAACCGCTAATAAAACTATGAGCTCCACCAGAACATTCTGATGACCGCTATAAACTAAGTGGCCCGCTTTTCAGAAGGTTTTCGTAATCGCTGTAAGAATCAGGTCATCATGCTCTGTTGAAAGCAGCAATAAAACCGGTAAAGCTTTCGCTGCTTGACAGCCATCGCCATAATTCAATAAAGCTTTTCGTTTATCGCCTGATCGCCCCCCTCCTAAAAAGGGGAGGGGTCTTAATTCACCATAGAACAAATTTTTGCGTTCTGAAACCCAAAGCAAAGCAAAGCCTGGGTGCTAACTCCGTTATCGAAATTTGACCTTCTGTTTTTAAACCGCAGACTTCGCAACCAGCTGTTAGAATACAGGACAGTGCGGGGTCAGTGCTACGATCCTATTGACTCTAACAGCCTCTCCCAGCCGAGTTTCGAACATATGACGACTGGCTTATTAGACCAGCGTCTTACCTCGATGCCAACTGGGAGGTTCTGAAACCCCCAAATACCAAATTTGGTTCAATTTGCATGATTAGTTCTAGAGTTATTAGGAAATGTGTGTTTCATTTGTATGGGAACCCCCATTCTTAAAAGTAGAAGGGGTCTCAGTACACCATAGAAAAAATTCTAACATTCAAAAACCCCCACATGCCAAATTTAGTTCCGTTTGCTTGATTAGTTCTCGAATTTTGAGGAAATTTGTGTTTCATTTGTATAGAACCCCCCCTTTTATGCCCTCCTTAATATTGGTCTCTTACCCCCTCTTTAAAATTGCTGTTCATTTGATCTATCCAACGACATATAAATTGTTCAGTTTCGTTCAGTAGTTTAGTAGTTATTACCATTTGAAATCTTTCATTCAAACGTTACACTTCTATTTTCGTTTTCACAAAGTGCTACCCAGTCCCAGTATAGTAAACAAAGACGTAGTTCTACGTCAAAATATTTTCAGATCTACACATCGTTGCTAATCTCAATTATTCTTTTGTATCCAAAATGCGTTGAATACTTAAAATTTAAATCATTTCACATTACACTGTGATCGTCATCGTCGTCAGCTGCCTACAGCCGGGGTGACTCGTACTGTTTCAAGCAATTGTTTCTATTTAACTCAATATTGGGCCACTCGTCGCCAATTGCCCTTTCGACCTAGCCGAGCAATCTTACACGTTGAGCCCCTCTGAGCACGTTGAGGTGGGGTTGTTGAAGAGAACTGTTCTCGTCGCACCATCGTCCAGCATCGTTACGTCCCGTCCGGCCTACCGTAGCATACCGATTTTCGCCAGATGTACGATGAGAATCTCTCCTACCAGTGCGTGTAGCTCGTGATTCATACGCCTCCGTCACTCTTCGCTTTCAGTTTGTACTCCGCCAAATATCGTCCGCAGTACCTTCCGGTCGAACACGGCAAGGATATGCGCCGGACCTGTTCTCCGACCTGTCTTCCGTGAGTAGCGGCAAGGCTTCAAGTCCATAAAGCACTACTGATTTAATAAGGGCTTTATACATCGTCAGCTTCATGCAGCGGCGTATGCTTCAGGCTTCTATAAAAAAATGACTCTGCTTTCATTCTGGCGTAAATTGCCGTAGCAAAGGTCCTGTAATATCAAAGTCATCTGCAAAGCCTAGAAGTTGGCTACCCTTGGTGAAAACCATGCCTCACATACCTACTCGTCGAGGTGATCTCTGATCTACAAAAACTATGTTGGACAGCATGCCGGATTAACCGTCATCTTGTCTCAACCCCCGCCGTGTCTCGAGGGACTCGAGAGTGTCGATGACATCCACTATTCTATAGATGACCACGACATCACTAACACATCATTATATCCCGACATTTCTACAAGATTTATCGGATTTATGGAAAAAATCTGGTTCATAGTTGCGCGAGCCCCATGACCATGAAGCCCGCCTGATAATTCCTTACGAGACCCTGTGCTATCGGTGACAGCCTGCGTAACAGAATCTGCGCGAGTACATTGTAGGCGGCGTTCACCAGTGTTATGCCACGATAGTTGCAGCAGGGGAGCCGATCACCCTTTTTGTAGATGGAACAAACCACTCCACATCTCCTCCTCACAATCCTTGTAAAAATCCAGTTTAAAGCCTGTCGGAGCCGTGCTTATCTCCTCGGGATGGGAAATGACTTCCTATCCTTGTTGCGGCATAAGCAAACATGTCTAGACAAGACCGAACATGAACGGTGCCATTTAAGCTAGAAGCATAAATCCTACGAAAACAACAATTGTGCCAGTTACTAAAAGACGCAAAGTGCCCTTTACTGATTTAAAACTAGGAGACGTTAAGTTGTCTCTATCTACAGATGTCAAATACCTTAGATAAACAACTTTGTTGGAACACACATATCGAACAACAAACAAGTAAAGCAATAAATGCTTTTTGGGTCTGTAAAAGAACCTTCGGTAAAAAATGGGGCCTTAAACCAAATATGATTTACTGGATATACTCAGCAATAGTTAAACCCAGAATCACTTATGCATCGCTTATTTGGTGGCCGAAAACAAAACAAAAAACCCGATTTAATCCACCTAGTGGTGAAAGGAACCTTTGTTATACGGTCTTACTTGCTATTTGAGATAGAAATCGACACGTCTTCGAAACATTTTTTTTCCATGTTGGGTATTTTTATTTTGTTTGATCTATTGTGATATATTCCCCGTTTTATTATTGTTATGTTGTCAAGATGACGCACCACTATCAGAAGTAATTGTCATTGTGCACTACTGCGCTGGGAGTTGTTCTCCAAATATCAGAGGGTTCTAACAGCCCTCTTTCGAAGAACCTTAATCTTTTATTGAGAATTGCCGGACATCGGCATAACAGATGTTCCGAGTCTTCTTTTTCAATGCTACAGAAGCGACATATATCATCATAAAGTTTTTCCATTAGCTTCAGATGATAGCGGTTCGGACAATGTCCTGTTATAAGACCACTAGACCAGTATAAATGCTTAGATCTTTCTTCGAAAGCTCCAGGATTTTGCGAGTCATTGAAACGTTTGGAAAGATAAAACGTTTCGACTGCCTAGCATTGAAAGTTTTATTCCAATTTGATTCCACTTTCGTACATTCCCATGCTTTAGCTCCATTTTTAAAGCAGAAGCAGATAAGCAACAGAAGGGCTCAGGTCCTACAAGTTGATGAGATGATCCGAGTCTTGCTAGTGCATCAGCTCTTTCATTTCCATCAATTCCACAGTGACCTGGGACCCAGTACAAGTTGACTTGGTTACGACAAGACAATTTTTGGAATGATTGAATACATTCCCAGACAAGTTTTGATGTGCATGTCGCCGACTTTAGAGCGTTTAGAGCTGCTTGGCTGTCGGACATGATGCATATATTTGAATGTCTATACTGCGCATAAATGCATAACAGTCCCATCTGACTTTTCACCACTTTTGAGATAAACCTGGGAATCGTTTTTAAATTAACTGTTCTTTCAATATTTCAAACAAAAAAGTTATGTTTGTTCCCAAGATGTTGAAAAACATATCAAACTATGTCAGTCCCATATTACAAATAAACGCATAACAGTCACAGTAGTAAAAATATATCAATAATCATCTGTTTTTTTGGAAATACCTGGACGTATTCGACTGCAGCAACTACTAAATAGAAGATTTTATGGCCTAGAAGAATACTATTGAGGAGAATTTGGATCGGATTCACGATTCCGAAGTTACAGTGGGAACACGTTCGGAATATATGGGGCAGCATAGTAAAACATATAAATATGAGACTATTGGTAGTCGTATAAAGTGTTCAAGATGTCAATGGCCACATCTAAACATGTCCGTGAATGTTCCGGATTCCGGAACTAAAATACAACATGTGACATCTCTAAGTCGGTACTCGAAATTGCAAAACTAGTTTGAAATAGTTCATTTGTTGTCATACATAGTGTCCAGGATCACATTAGTCATACTCGGACACGTTCTGGGAGTGTTCCAGACACACAGGAAAGCGACCAGCTTCTGAGTCAAACAAACCCCATCTTGCGACCTCACTATAAACTCAAGATAACAAATTACAACAAAAAGGAGAAAAAGCCAGGAAGAAATTTGAGTCAAAAACGATATTTTGAACAATTGAATTGAACGAGCACGTGAATTATCAAAATAACAACGACGCTTGGTCTTGAAAATACTGCCGAGTCACCGACAACGCAAGGATCAAGGCATGCTGTGACTGTTATGTGTTTATTCTTACTTATTTAAGCACAAATAAACGCATATCAGTAACTTCGGCAGTTTTTCTAAGCTTTTGGACAAATTTTAGGTCACTTGTGAACAAATTGCTTGTAAAAGTGTTCTGTTATGTACATTCAACTGATTTTATGACGATTTGGACGATTTGTTTCCAAAATCGATTCAATATTAAAGAAAAATTGTCGTGGCTTCAACAGCGTTTTTCGTAGTTGCACGTTTTTGCAGATGTGACTGTTGGCCTACTCCATTTGGCCAGCGCGCTAACCTGCATTATCCCAACACTCCGACTGACCTGATCGCTCACAACAGTGGGGCGGCGATAAGAGAGTGACAGATAACGATCGACCGACCACCGAGGTAAATAAAAAACAGATCGGATCAAGAGAAAACGTGCAAGTAAAAGCTAACTATCGCTATTTTATTTGAAGTGCTTAAATACTAGCTAATGCTAAAACTATCTTAGTACTTATTATCTAAACTAAATCGAGAATCCTATTTAAAACTAATGCTATACCCTAACTAGTGCTTATTGGCTAAATCTTAACTAGTGATTATTATCTATGCATCGCAAACGTAATTTCATAACCTTGCAATACGCCGAAACCGTTATTGAACGTCCCGTAAACCGTGCATATCAGAAACTAAACCAGTAACGATACATAAAGGGAAAGTAAACGTGAGTTATAAATATAATGCTTTATTTGAATGAACCTAAAGATAATCTATAATAATGTATGTAAATTCTCAATTGGCAGGAAAATTATATTCTCCCAGCAAAACAGATCTGTCTTTCATTTCAATTCGCGGAGAATTATAGTTTTGAAAATCCCGTTGAACTGTATTCAACAGTGACTGTCTTTCATTCATGGGCAGTATAGTTCCTGCGCAAGCACACAGTCGTACATTCTAGAATTGCTTGTATTTCAGCTTGGAATACAGTTGGCCATCTGCCCATAGAAATTGACATGTCTATTCCTGGGCCAGTTACTCCTGCTCCCACTTGATTGTCCATTTTTGAACCAACTGTATAGAAAACTGTCGAGCCTGCACAAATATCGGGACCACCATCTTCCCATGAATCACGTCTAGGCTCAAATACACGAAATATTCGGTTGAAGTTGTATTTTTTCTTCATCCAATCTTCATTACTGGTTACAAGAGGATTAATACTAATAGTTTTTAGAATACTGAGATGACCTGTTAAGTCCCCTTCAAAAAGGCTCATTGATCTTTTGATCCTCAGAGCACTTTTTTCAGCTTCTAATTGTATAAACTGAACCGCCCAGCTAGCTTCGAGGTACGATGCTGGTCTAACAAGCCAGTCGTCGTATGTTCGAATCTCGGCTAGGCGGTGCTTGCTAGTTAGAGTCAGTAGGATTGTTGCACTGGCCCCGTAATTTTCCTGTACTCTAACAGCCGGCTGCGAAGTCTGTCGATAAAGAAGGGTAATGTCTAAAGACGGTATAAACCCATGGCTTTGCTTTGCAATTGTATAAACTGATGCAATGTATAAGTATATAGAGTAAAGCATCCAATGCTTTCGAAGGTGTACTTCTCATTGCACCTGTTATTGAAAGAGTGGCTAGCCTTTGAAGTTTTTCCAGCTTTATTTGGGTAGTTTTCTCTTTCGTTTTTGGCCACCAGACCAACGAAGCATAGGTAATCCTGGGTCTGACAATGGCCGAATAGATCCAATGGATCATCTACGGTTTCAGTCCCCATTGCTTACCAAACGTTCTTTTACATATCCATAGAGCATTTGTTGCTTTGTTTACTGCTTGCTCTAGATGTGTGTTCCAATTGAGTTTTCTGTCTATAAATACTCTAAGATATTTGATCATGTCTGAAAGTTTTAAAAGTGTTCCTTTTCAATCTGATGTTATTTAATGTAAATTTTTTCCTTCTCGTAAATGGTATGATAGTAGTTTTATTGGCATTTATGCTGAGACCCTCCCAGCTAGCATTTTCATATGTATAAAAAAGGTAAAAATCAGCATTACGTACAGATATACATGCTAAATAAATCGTATTTCATGCGCAAAATTGGCATGTCCGTACTATTTTGGAGGCGGTATACGTGATTACGAATAATTTTGAGCGTTACGACTATATAAGTATTTATATACGATAATATCCGATTAAGCGCGAGTCGCTCCGTACTACTCTACGATTTTGTGCTGAAAATCGTATGTATGTCAGTCATTACCATTATATACGACAGAAAATCAACTTGATCCCACTTTATCCAGTTTTAGTTACGATTTCGAGTTTGTTAGGAGATATTTACGATAGTTTTCGTACATTGATATACGAGTTGGTGCTAGCTGGGCTGTCTATCACACCATGATGAAATCAAATTTAAAGCCATTTGCATTCGGTCAGCGATAATACTAAAATTTGAAGGATAATAGAATCAAATTTTCCTCGAACAATTATGACTATATCATCTGCGAAGCCAATTATTTCAAAGCCTTGCGCCGTCAACTTTTGAATAAGATCATCAACTATTAAAGACCACAATAGAGGTGATATTACGCCTCCTTGTGGGCAACCTTTCACTGCTCTAATGCTTATAGATGAGCTTCCAAGGCTTGCTGATATCTCCCTTTTTGATAACATTTCGCTAATCCAGTCGATAATGGATATATCGAAACCACGTTTCGTCATAGCCGTAATCATTGAATTATGAGATGAATTATCAAATGCGCCTTCTATGTCAAGGAAGGCACCTAGTGAAATTTCTTTCGCTTCAAAAGACGTTTCTAGTTTTTTTACAACAGTTTGTGCTGCTCTGTCTACTGTCAATCGCCCATTCAACCTTGCTTCTTGTAAAATTTTTTTTGGCCAAAGTACAAGCATCATTCCTGTATCTATCTAACCCAGTCATTTCACTCGCTATTTCGAGAATGTCTGTCCTGGTTTCAAGATTTACAGTTCTCAATGCCGGTGCACTTTGGTCCCCGCATGTATTAATGATTGAACAAGGGAAATGTATTCTCATCATTAACTCTAATGTTTCCTTAGTTGAGTTAGTAAAAGAGCCATCCTCTTTTTTCAAAGTACCTAACCCATCAGAATGATCTTTAGCAAGGATTTTCTGCAATCTAGCAGTTGCTGGAGTATTTTCAATGTTTTCACATGTGTGCCTCCAGTGAATCCTCTTTAATCTTCGTATTTCCCTATTATAGGCGGTGAGAGTTTGTTTATACTCCTCCCACTGTTGTGTTCTCTTTGCCCGGTTATATAATTTCCGAGTTTTCTTTCAAAATTTCGCCAAAGTTTTGTTCCACGAAAGTACATTTCTATTCGTAGAGCGTTCCTTTGCAGGACAGCTTTCGTGATAAGCTTGTTGGATCAGGTTTAAAAGTTGTTTTGAGTTGTTCTCAAGTTCTTTACATGTCCTTGGGCAGCCTTTCAAATTCTTGTCTCCAACCTTCAGTTTCAATTTATACTGATCCCAGTTTGTTTTCCTGGGATCTCTTATAATTTCCTTAAGTTGCTGATTAGCTTCGTAATCAAATATGATTTGCTTGTGATCGGACAAGGATTCTTCATTCGATACGTGCCAATTTTTTATTTTATCAGTCCAACGATAAATAGTCCAACGATGGACTGCATAGTGTTAAGTCAAGTACTTCTTGCCTTATTGTGTTTACAAAAGTTGGCTCTGCCCCTTTATTGCATATATCTATATCATTTGATGATATATAGTCTAAAAGGAGTTCACCTCTGTTGTTGGTATCTGTGCTGGCCCAAACAGTGTGATGGGCGTTTGCATCACATCCAATTACAAGTGCTTTGTTTTGTTTCTTGCAGTAAGAAACCAAATTTACCACTTCTGATGAGTACCTCCACCTCACCCACCTCTCCTGGAAAATATGCCGATGCTTCGCAAATTTCAGTCGTGCCATGGGTCGTTGGAACCTCCATCATTATTGCTATGAGATCTTTTGGAATCAATTCTGTAATTGGAAAACTTTTTATGTTTTCACTTACTAAAATGGCAGCTCTTGGCGTAAGCTCACCTTCGGCGTAAATCAATTTACACGACTTTGTAGGAATTCCTTGTATCCTACCTTTTAAAGGTCCAGGGCTCCTGGATCAATGCTACATCCAGGTTGCTTTCTGTGAATCTTCTACAAAGTACAGCAGTGGCTCCCTTTGCATCCCTTTGAACTTATAACTTTTAAACGAAATGTCGGACCTCGAAACAATTCAATAGTGATACCATGCTGCATCAAAATCCGGACGGTACCAATATCCGGACACCTTCACTAATTTATCCTTATTAAGTAATAATATATCCAATTTATGAGGTGTAGCTATGTGGTTCACTTTGCAAATATATCTAAGATCGTTTAAACATAATCGGTGGTTAAGTAGGCTGAGCGAAATAACTATTTAAGTTATCCAAACGTAACGTTGGTATCAAACAGTGTTTTTTTCTGTGAGTTTTTTAGATTACTGAAAAGTAGTGCTTTCGCGATTTAAGGTTTTGGGAACTTATTATTCAAAGAAACCAATTTTTTTTAACTTAGCATCGACAAAGAAAGTAAATTTTAATCAATTGAGACGGTGTCATTCGTTAATGTGTTGAAAAAAGGTGTATTTTTGTAAATAATTACGCTGTCCGGATACAAAACCATGTTTTTAAATCCGGACATGTTTGACTGTTTGATGGTAGCTGCCTAATGTTTTTCTTAGAAAATTCGAAAGGACACGTTGAACCAGGCAGAAGGTGCGGTACAAGAAGGAGCCTCGATCCATGGAAGCGGTAAAATATTTGGAAATCCAAAATATTTTAAGGCATTTAATGTAATAGTACTTCATCACTTTCATTCTCTGGTTAGGTGAGTGAGTCAGTGTCGTACTTGACTAGAATCGTACCGTTAATGACACAAAAGTGCAATTAAAAGTAAAAAAATGTGCAGAGAGATGATTATTTAATGCTACATGTAACAAGTGATAAGTTGTTTACTTATAGGCATACATTTCTGAGACTAAATATGAGAAAGTTTTACCTGTCCGGAAAACGATTCAAAAGTGTCCGGATATTGATTCACTGAGATGTGTGGTGTCCGGATTTATGAACACGACAAGCCTGTTAATTTTTTCTTATTTCAATGTATTTTATTGAGTTTTTATTGTAAAATTGATGTGTTATTGCAAATTTAAGCTTTATATTTGATTATAGTACAAAGCAATTACTAGAATGTTGCGAAATTATTGTTTATGGAGCATATTAAAAATATGACCTGCTTAAGTGTCCGGATATTGATGCAGTATGGTATACTAGGTAATAATACCTTTCAAACAAAAGTAATAGCGAACAAATCGGTACAGCCATCTCCGAGAAACAGGCGATAAAAAAGTAGTGCCCCGCACATACATACACACAAACACACACAGACATTGCTCAGTTCGTCGAACCCTGTCGATTGGTATATGTGGCTCGGCCCACCGGGCCTCGGATCAATTTCGTGTTTTTCGACCAATTCCTAAACCTTTATTATAGTATTACAAAGGTAAAACGGCTCAAATCAAGTTGAACAAGTTACAAAGGCTTGCTACCATCTCCATAACAGGAGCTATGAGTAGCACTCCCTCTAAAGCCTTAGAAGATCTACTCAATCTTCTTCCTTTACATCAATTCATCCAATTGGATGCTATGAAAAGTGCTTTGAGGCTCAAGCGATCCATGAGGTTCCTCGATGGTGATCTCGTTGGACTCTTGAGTATTCTTAAATAGTTTTCCATAAATCCCTTAACATTAACAAACGAAGACCATATGCCTTAGCGTAACTACTTCGATCACAAATTTCGTGTTCTTGATTTTACTCGCTCTGATTGGAATGCCAGAGAACCTAATTTTCGCTCAGGATCACTGATGATCTACACAGACGGATCAAGACAAAATAACATGGCAGGTGCTGGCATAACAGGCCCAGGGATTAACGTTTCACTTTCAATGGTAAAACATCCCACTGTATTTCAAGCAGAAATATATGCAATACTAGAGTGTGTATCAATCTGCATAAAAAGAAACTACAAAAATGCAAATATCTGTATTTGCTCGAATAGTCAAGCAGCATTGAATGCTTTAAAATCAAAAACTCTCGCTTCTAAACTGGTGTGGGAATGCATAAAACTGTTAGAAAAACTTTCCTGTCGCAATATGATCAACCTCTATTGGGTTCCTGGTCACTGCGGAATCAAAGGGAACGAAATTGCTGATCAATTAGCAAAGAAGGGGTCGTCCATGCAGTTCATAGGACCCGAACCCATTTTTGGACTATCTTCATGTGCCCTTAAAATGGAACTTCGGAATTGGGAAAAACTAAAGGTACAATCTTATTCCAGTTAGATGCCCGGCCTCGAATGCTCGGCAATCAAAAAGTTTTATAGAGCCAAACTATTAAACCTTTCAAAATCCGACTTGAGCACATACACCGGTTTGATAACAGAACATTGTCCTTGTAAGTACCACCTGAAACTAACTGTCGCTTTTGTAATCATGAGTTTGAAAGCTCCGAACATTTGTTGTGCGACTATGTTGCACTACAAACGTAGATATCTTGATAAGGGGCTGACTCAACCGTGCGATATTTGGAATGCTGCTCCTAATCAGGTGATAAATTTCATACGAAATGCATCACCTGATTGAGATAAATGCCGACAGTAGTTGAGGTGGCTCATCAAACTTTGATAGCTCACTGAAACGACATGGCATAAATTAAAAGAGGACACACTACAATAGATCAAAATAATGGTCGCGGTGGTAAGTCCCCAACACGGAAAAAAGCTAGAAGCCGTCGGAAAAAGAATTTTCTGGCCATGCACTTGCGGATAACAATTTAACTATTCATTCTTATCCTTAAAAGAACGGGTTTGGTTCGCAAGTCCGTCGATAGCAAGCACTCAACCAGTGGGGTGCTGCATATGTATTCTGCTTGGGCACTGGCTGATAACAGTGTAGAGAAAACCTTCTTGTTCTTATAAAGGACGATTTGGTCCGCGAGTCTGCTGCAGCAACACTAAGCCAGTGGAGTGGACTGTATACACATCAGTTACTTCCCAGGACGTCTTCAAGAGATGTGAAGGATGCACTAGTTCCAAACCAAAACTACTCTATTTATTTACTTTTCAAACTCAAAATAACACGTGGAAAAACACTGAAACACTGAATGAATTGCAGTGTTTCTCGACCATGTTTATAAATCTCTGCTGGCGGTCTTCACCAGTGGCTTTGTTGGTCTTCAGCAGCCCGATTTCTCGTTTAACTTCTTGAGTTCTTGGCGATCGGGTACTGGGACATTACTATCTTCCATGGCACTCCAAGGTTAACTTCCGTTTCGCCTCCTTCTGCAACTTCGCCATTGAGATGTTCATCGAAGAACTGCTTCCAGCTGTCGACCACCTCGCGCTCGTTTGTGAGGGTGATTCCCACCCTCGTCCCTACACATATCAGGTTTCGTTGCGTAGGTTGGTTCACCTTCTTATGAAACTTGCGCATGTCATTAGCTCTGAATAGATGTTCTAATTCTCCAACTCTGTCCTTCTTTTGGCGCTTCTTTCTCCTTAGGATCGTGGTCGACTGGTTTCTTGCTTGTCGGTATTTGGCCAAGTTCTCCCTAGTGGCAATCCTTAGATAATTTTTTCAAGCAATTTTTTTTCACGTGCCGCTTTTTGACATTCCCCTTAATCATCTTATATACTTCGGTTCTCTTCACCTAATTCCGATAGCCTTTCCGCCATGAATCTTCCAAACATTCTCTCCTTTGCGACAGATTTCCAGCAGACCTACGGTATCGAGTATACGGGGTTCAAGCTATTTGAGCAGTACCACCAGCAAAGTTGAGCGATCTGTAATTCCTAGCACCGAGTATCAATTCGTCGTTCTTGTTCCGTCGTCTAGGTCGATGCCAGATATTCCATCACCATACAATCAAACTTGACCGACGACGTCATGTGCAGCTTCTAGGATCATGTTTGGCCAACTCATTTTACTTAAAATTTTTAATGGTTAATTTTGAGTCAATATATTTTTTTAAATCGACAGCCCGGCTCGTTTTTAGATCGATTTACAGTTGTAAACGACGTTTTCAGTTTCTTCACGACGTCTTGAATGGAGAGGTAAGGGTCAAATGGGTAGGCGCTAACCACTCTGATGACCACTCTAATGACCACTAACTTTTTGATGATCGCTATAAAACTGCCTTTTGACCAAGTGGTCCACTCCTCAGGAGGTTTTCATAACCTCTTTAAGAATCAGGTTATAAGCTCAAGTAGTCGTATCACGTTCTGCTGAAAGCATCAGTAAAACTGGTAATCAGTAAAGCTTGACAACCACTGCTATAATTTAATGAAGCTTGTTGTTTTTCGCTCTGGCAAAAAGCTAATTTAGTACGCCAGCTTTGTCAACTTGAAAATATGTACATCCGCGAGCAGAAAAGTCAAAATTTTACCGTGAGATCACTTTGATCGATTTGGTTTAAAGCGACCATAATGAAATATACCATGGAACTTTAACCATAATGAAATATACCATTCGACTTTAAGATTCTTCATAACAGCAGCAATTAATTTGTTTGGTCAGGGTGTTACCGTTTTAATCTTATATATAAAAATGGATTTCTGTCTGTCTGTCTGTCTGTCTGTCTTTCTGTCTGTCTGTCGGGATGTTCCTTATATAATCAAAAACTACTGAACCAATCGGCGTGAAAATTTGCATGTAGAGGTTTTTGGGGACAGGAAAGGTTTTAGTGATGATTAGAGACCCCTCCCCACACTAAGAGGGGGGGGCTCCCATACAAATGAAACACAAATTTCTGCATAACTGAAGGTTTCCGAGGGCAAGAATATTTTCTATGGTGAATTAGGACCCCTCCCTACTTTAGGAGGGGGGGCTCCTATACAAATGAAATACAAATTTCCTCATAACTCGAGAACTAATCAAGCAAATAGACCCAAATTTGGCATGGGGAGGTTTTTGGAAGCAAAAATATTTTCTATGGTGAATTAGGACCCCTCCCCACTTTAAGAGGAGGGGCTTCTACACAAATGAAATACAAATTTCCTCATAACTCGAGAAATAATCAATCAAATGGAACCATATTTGACATGTAAGTGGTTTTGGAGGCAAGATTTTTTTCTATGGTGAATCGAGACCCCTCTCCTCTTTAGAAAGCGAGTTATGACCCATCTCCCCTTTCAGAGGGTGGGTTTCCATACAAATGAAATGCAAATTTCCTCTTATCTCGAGAACTAATCAAGCAAATGGAACCAAATTTGGCATGTGGGAGATTTTGGAGTCTTGAATTTATTTTATGATAGTTAGAGACCTCTCACCCCTGTGGTAGGGGGATATGGACTCTCATACAAATAAAACAGAAATGTTTGCGAAACTCAAAAACTAATCGAACTCGAGAAATTCGAGACTCTTCCATAAAACATTAGTCATTAACAAGACCACAAAAACTATCTATAGTAACTCTAGATCATTCAGGACGAGACGGCCGTAAGTGTTGCCGGCAACCCGCCGTCGGAAGCGCCGCCCACTGGGGGGAGGCAACTCCCCGCAGAAATCATTACTGTCTAGGTTTATTTGTTTTCCTAGGTTTACCTGGATTTCTTGGAACGAGCGACAGCGAGTAAGGAGAGGATCGCGAAATGGTACTTTCCACAAAAAAGTTTTCCGTAAAATGGTACATTCCGCTTAAGGTTTTTCGCAAAATGATATTCGGCGAAATGTTATACAATCATGTCGAATATTACTATCCGCTTTCTGGCTATGCAAAGAGGGGACTACTTTACTGTGAGGAAAAATTGCAAATTTATATATTAAACTGCCCATTCCTGGTAGCTAATAAGCATTAACATTCGCAGCAAATCAGCGTATCTGGCATTTTATACTGCACGTTGTTGTATATTAGCTTTTTGACTGCATAGGTGTTGTAAATTGGCATCCAAAATTGTATTCAAATTCTTCGTGTCGGTAATTAGCTGTAAATTAGCATTGTCAGCACTATAAGAAGGTTATCAGTAAAGTAGCTGTATATTTTGCCAAAATAGCATTTAAGTAGCATTTCAGGCGACTTAAATGCTTATTGGCCTACATTTAAATAGCATTGGGGATGCTTATTGGTTACCTGGGATGCTTTCATAGTTACGTAACTGCCAAAATGAATCATCTAAGGTTGAACTCCTCAGAAACTTGCAAAACTCGAGATTGTGGCAAAGACCATCCGAGATTCATGATTTATGTACAACACAGGTTAATTTGTGGCAATACGAAGTTTGTCGGGTCAGCTAGTAGCTTTATAAAATTAACAGATTTATTGCGGTTTGACAAGCAACCGTGACAAGATCAATTTTGATTGATGCGTCATTTTGTATTGCTACGTCACACTTACAGTAAGTTTATAAGAGAGGTGGCGCAGCCAACTAGTTTTATCTTGGTAATATAAGCAACCTCAATAAATTTGCTTTATTAACAGTTTTATTACGGTTTTATGGCTAGCTCTAAGTGTGTTTTGACTTGTATCCTCCTAATATTGCGCAATACCACAATAAAACAAGAGGTAATGATTAATTCAGCAATAAAACCGTTATAAAATTCAAGTGAAACCAACTGGCCTAAGAATTGTTAGTGGGAAATTCACGCTTCCTCGCTTTCGGCAGAAGTACCGTGGCCGCTCCTAATTCTGCGCAGCTCCTAATTCTGCGCATTTTTCTTTATATAAGTATTTTTTAGCATTGTGCATAACTATGATCATTGCGTTATTTTTTTATAAACGTCTGTTGAATATTACGCCATTATTGACAAACGGGCCATAATATTTGAGAGCGAAAAAATTTAACATGAAATTGAAAGTATTTTATACGGCAGAAAACATCGTCGTTATCACCAACGCTAAGGTTGGCTGTCTAGAAAATTAACAAATTTATGATCGAAATTCTTTGCAATGATCCAATTACCCAACATGATTAGAAAGAATAATTAGGTTTAGTCATGTTTTAGACAAAGAGAGTGATTGTATGCATTGCTTTCCTAAGAAAAATGCGATGCAATAATGCGCAGATTTAGGCACAGATTTTTTATTCATGTTCCAAATTCTGCGCAGTAATGTATCCTATGAAGAAATCGCGAAAGAATACGCAACCTCACCCAAATGGCTGAGGTATAGAGGCATGAAAAATGAAGTAGAATAGTAGAATTGAAATTGGAATCCTGTGCTGTGTCTCGGGGTCCAAACCTACTAGTGCCAATTCACGAAACCATGCCTTTTTATGTCCAACCTCATGGAGCTGTCAGAGAGTGGGGTAGTGGTTTCTATAAGAAAGCACAATTTTTAGTATTAGTCTATAGTGTAATGTTCAGTATGCAGCAAACCCGAATCAATTCGCCCTTCACGTTATCGAGAATAAAATATGTAAAATGAAGCAATGAAAATGGTAACAATATTCCTTTGCCACCCGGATAGCACAAGAAGGCCTGACCATGGATTTAATTATGGTACTGGCTTATGCCGAATTTTTTGGTGTGCTTTCAGCGTATAAAGACTTAAATGGCATGGCAGGAGTATTTATTTTCACTTATTGGGTGCAGCATTAGGAGCAAACATGAGCAGAATTAGGAACATGGGCAAGAAAGTGCGCAGAATTAGGCACCATGGATAAGTTTACAAAATGAAAAATATACGCAATTGTTGATCGACTTATAATTCCCATATTTTTTACCAGATATTATAGACCGTAGCACTACACGCTGCTGCTATCCACGTTGTTAATTTAAATCTAGAATACTTAGAATAGCGGAAGAATCATAAAAATGTCTTAACTGAGCAGAATATGGTACGTTCACGGTACTATATTGGTGATAGTTGATTTGACCACTTTTAACGATTTCGCTAACTGGACATACGAATAGGTAATTCGAATTTTCGCGATCCGTGGGCAAAATTTGGATATGTTACTTGATAACGTCTTCAGTACAAAACGAGGGGTGTTCAGATGTATGCACCCTCTAATGGAAATTTGAGCCCTCTATTTTTTTTAATTGCCTGCTCCCCTAACGAACGAAGTCTACTGTTTCGAGCTATTGAATGTGTAATTCTCATTTTTTAATTGGTTTCAACCAATCAAGCATGGAAATTTTAATATTAAAGGACCACGTGTCTGTAGGGGCTCGCTTTCAACGAGAATTATGCCAAGAAATGTTGAGTCTTAGTTTTTTACAGTTTTTGCAGTATTTTATAACAGAAAAACTTGATCGAGCTCAACTCTAATAGTAGGAGTACGGAAATGTTTTATGTCTAACGGACAAGAAAAAAAAAGATACATACTTCTTTTATAATGCGAAAGAACGAACACTTAGTCACGATTCCAATATATAGCAACTGGTTTGTGACATCGACGATATAAGTTATGGAAGAGAATTAAAAAGCAAAATTACTATTATTAAGATAAGGATAGAAGTTGGAAAAGGCTAAGACACCTAATAAAAGTCAAAATGTGTGTGATTCCTGCTATTAATTTTGTTTCGAAATCTATACCTATAAAGAAGGATTTCTGTCTGTCTGTCTGTCTGTCTGTCTGTCTGTCTGTCTGTCTGTCTGTCTGTCTGTCTGTCTGTCTGTCTGTCTGTCTGTCTGTCTGTCTGTCTGTCTGTCTGTCTGTCTGTCTGTCTGTCTGTCTGTCTGTCTGTCTGTCTGTCTGTCTGTCTGTCTGTCTGTCTGTCTGTCTGTCTGTCTGTCTGTCTGTCTGTCTGTCTGTCTGTCTGTCTGTCTGTCTGTCTGTCTGTCTGTCTGTCTGTCTGTCTGTCTGTCTGTCTGTCTGTCTGTCTGTCTGTCTGTCTGTCTGTCTGTCTGTCTGTCTGTCTGTCTGTCTGTCTGTCTGTCTGTCTGTCTGTCTGTCTGTCTGTCTGTCTGTCTGTCTGTCTGTCTGTCTGTCTGTCTGTCTGTCTGTCTGTCTGTCTGTCTGTCTGTCTGTCTGTCTGTCTGTCTGTCTGTCTGTCTGTCTGTCTGTCTGTCTGTCTGTCTGTCTGTCTGTCTGTCTGTCTGTCTGTCTGTCTGTCTGTCTGTCTGTCTGTCTGTCTGTCTGTCTGTCTGTCTGTCTGTCTGTCTGTCTGTCTGTCTGTCTGTCTGTCTGTCTGTCTGTCTGTCTGTCTGTCTGTCTGTCTGTCTGTCTGTCTGTCTGTCTGTCTGTCTGTCTGTCTGTCTGTCTGTCTGTCTGTCTGTCTGTCTGTCTGTCTGTCTGTCTGTCTGTCTGTCTGTCTGTCTGTCTGTCTGTCTGTCTGTCTGTCTGTCTGTCTGTCTGTCTGTCTGTCTGTCTGTCTGTCTGTCTGTCTGTCTGTCTGTCTGTCTGTCTGTCTGTCTGTCTGTCTGTCTGTCTGTCTGTCTGTCTGTCTGTCTGTCTGTCTGTCTGTCTGTCTGTCTGTCTGTCTGTCTGTCTGTCTGTCTGTCTGTCTGTCTGTCTGTCTGTCTGTCTGTCTGTCTGTCTGTCTGTCTGTCTGTCTGTCTGTCTGTCTGTCTGTCTGTCTGTCTGTCTGTCTGTCTGTCTGTCTGTCTGTCTGTCTGTCTGTCTGTCTGTCTGTCTGTCTGTCTGTCTGTCTGTCTGTCTGTCTGTCTGTCTGTCTGTCTGTCTGTCTGTCTGTCTGTCTGTCTGTCTGTCTGTCTGTCTGTCTGTCTGTCTGTCTGTCTGTCTGTCTGTCTGTCTGTCTGTCTGTCTGTCTGTCTGTCTGTCTGTCTGTCTGTCTGTCTGTCTGTCTGTCTGTCTGTCTGTCTGTCTGTCTGTCTGTCTGTCTGTCTGTCTGTCTGTCTGTCTGTCTGTCTGTCTGTCTGTCTGTCTGTCTGTCTGTCTGTCTGTCTGTCTGTCTGTCTGTCTGTCTGTCTGTCTGTCTGTCTGTCTGTCTGTCTGTCTGTCTGTCTGTCTGTCTGTCTGTCTGTCTGTCTGTCTGTCTGTCTGTCTGTCTGTCTGTCTGTCTGTCTGTCTGTCTGTCTGTCTGTCTGTCTGTCTGTCTGTCTGTCTGTCTGTCTGTCTGTCTGTCTGTCTGTCTGTCTGTCTGTCTGTCTGTCTGTCTGTCTGTCTGTCTGTCTGTCTGTCTGTCTGTCTGTCTGTCTGTCTGTCTGTCTGTCTGTCTGTCTGTCTGTCTGTCTGTCTGTCTGTCTGTCTGTCTGTCTGTCTGTCTGTCTGTCTGTCTGTCTGTCTGTCTGTCTGTCTGTCTGTCTGTCTGTCTGTCTGTCTGTCTGTCTGTCTGTCTGTCTGTCTGTCTGTCTGTCTGTCTGTCTGTCTGTCTGTCTGTCTGTCTGTCTGTCTGTCTGTCTGTCTGTCTGTCTGTCTGTCTGTCTGTCTGTCTGTCTGTCTGTCTGTCTGTCTGTCTGTCTGTCTGTCTGTCTGTCTGTCTGTCTGTCTGTCTGTCTGTCTGTCTGTCTGTCTGTCTGTCTGTCTGTCTGTCTGTCTGTCTGTCTGTCTGTCTGTCTGTCTGTCTGTCTGTCTGTCTGTCTGTCTGTCTGTCTGTCTGTCTGTCTGTCTGTCTGTCTGTCTGTCTGTCTGTCTGTCTGTCTGTCTGTCTGTCTGTCTGTCTGTCTGTCTGTCTGTCTGTCTGTCTGTCTGTCTGTCTGTCTGTCTGTCTGTCTGTCTGTCTGTCTGTCTGTCTGTCTGTCTGTCTGTCTGTCTGTCTGTCTGTCTGTCTGTCTGTCTGTCTGTCTGTCTGTCTGTCTGTCTGTCTGTCTGTCTGTCTGTCTGTCTGTCTGTCTGTCTGTCTGTCTGTCTGTCTGTCTGTCTGTCTGTCTGTCTGTCTGTCTGTCTGTCTGTCTGTCTGTCTGTCTGTCTGTCTGTCTGTCTGTCTGTCTGTCTGTCTGTCTGTCTGTCTGTCTGTCTGTCTGTCTGTCTGTCTGTCTGTCTGTCTGTCTGTCTGTCTGTCTGTCTGTCTGTCTGTCTGTCTGTCTGTCTGTCTGTCTGTCTGTCTGTCTGTCTGTCTGTCTGTCTGTCTGTCTGTCTGTCTGTCTGTCTGTCTGTCTGTCTGTCTGTCTGTCTGTCTGTCTGTCTGTCTGTCTGTCTGTCTGTCTGTCTGTCTGTCTGTCTGTCTGTCTGTCTGTCTGTCTGTCTGTCTGTCTGTCTGTCTGTCTGTCTGTCTGTCTGTCTGTCTGTCTGTCTGTCTGTCTGTCTGTCTGTCTGTCTGTCTGTCTGTCTGTCTGTCTGTCTGTCTGTCTGTCTGTCTGTCTGTCTGTCTGTCTGTCTGTCTGTCTGTCTGTCTGTCTGTCTGTCTGTCTGTCTGTCTGTCTGTCTGTCTGTCTGTCTGTCTGTCTGTCTGTCTGTCTGTCTGTCTGTCTGTCTGTCTGTCTGTCTGTCTGTCTGTCTGTCTGTCTGTCTGTCTGTCTGTCTGTCTGTCTGTCTGTCTGTCTGTCTGTCTGTCTGTCTGTCTGTCTGTCTGTCTGTCTGTCTGTCTGTCTGTCTGTCTGTCTGTCTGTCTGTCTGTCTGTCTGTCTGTCTGTCTGTCTGTCTGTCTGTCTGTCTGTCTGTCTGTCTGTCTGTCTGTCTGTCTGTCTGTCTGTCTGTCTGTCTGTCTGTCTGTCTGTCTGTCTGTCTGTCTGTCTGTCTGTCTGTCTGTCTGTCTGTCTGTCTGTCTGTCTGTCTGTCTGTCTGTCTGTCTGTCTGTCTGTCTGTCTGTCTGTCTGTCTGTCTGTCTGTCTGTCTGTCTGTCTGTCTGTCTGTCTGTCTGTCTGTCTGTCTGTCTGTCTGTCTGTCTGTCTGTCTGTCTGTCTGTCTGTCTGTCTGTCTGTCTGTCTGTCTGTCTGTCTGTCTGTCTGTCTGTCTGTCTGTCTGTCTGTCTGTCTGTCTGTCTGTCTGTCTGTCTGTCTGTCTGTCTGTCTGTCTGTCTGTCTGTCTGTCTGTCTGTCTGTCTGTCTGTCTGTCTGTCTGTCTGTCTGTCTGTCTGTCTGTCTGTCTGTCTGTCTGTCTGTCTGTCTGTCTGTCTGTCTGTCTGTCTGTCTGTCTGTCTGTCTGTCTGTCTGTCTGTCTGTCTGTCTGTCTGTCTGTCTGTCTGTCTGTCTGTCTGTCTGTCTGTCTGTCTGTCTGTCTGTCTGTCTGTCTGTCTGTCTGTCTGTCTGTCTGTCTGTCTGTCTGTCTGTCTGTCTGTCTGTCTGTCTGTCTGTCTGTCTGTCTGTCTGTCTGTCTGTCTGTCTGTCTGTCTGTCTGTCTGTCTGTCTGTCTGTCTGTCTGTCTGTCTGTCTGTCTGTCTGTCTGTCCTGTGTTCCTTATAGAATCAAAAACTACTGAACCAATCGGCGTGAAAATTTGCATGTAGAGGTTTTTGGGGCCAGGAAAGGTTTTAGTGATGGTTAGAGACCCCTCCCCCCACTAAGAGGGGGGGCTCCCATACAAATGAAACACAAATTTCTGCATAACTCGAGAACTAATCAAGCAAATAGAACCAAATTTGGCATGTGGGTGTTTTCGGTGACAAGAATTTATTCTAGGGTAATTTGAGACCCCTCCCCTCTTTATAAGGGGAATTATAACTCCTCTCCCCTTTAAGAGGGGGGGTTTCCATACAAATTTCCTCATAACTCGAGAACTAATCAACCAAATGGAACCAAATTTGGCATGTGAAAGTTTTCGAGGGCAAGAAAATTTTCTATGTTGAATTAGGACCCCTCCTCACTTTAAGAGGGGGGGCTCCTGTACAAATGAAATACCAATTTCCTCATAACTCGAGAACTAATCAAGCAAATGGAACCAAATTTGGCATGTGTGTGTTTTTGGAGACAAAATTTTTTTCTATGATGAATTGGGACCCCTCCCCACTTTAAGTGGGGGGGGGGGCTCCTATACAAACGAAATACAAATTTACTTATAACTCGAGAGCTAATCCAGCAAATGGAACCAAATTTGGCATGTAGGTGTTTTTGGAGGCAAGAATTTTTTCAATGATGAATAAGAACCTCTCCCCACTTTAGGAGGGGGGGCTCCCATACAAATGAAACACAAATTTCTGCATAACTCGAGAACTAATCAAGCAAATAGAACCAAATTTGGCATGTGTGTGTTTTCGGTGACAAGAATTTATTCTATGGTAAATTGAGACCCCTCCCTCTTTATAAGGGGAATTGTAACTCTTCTCCCCTTTAAGAGGGGGGGCTTCCATACAAATTTCCTCATAACTCGAGAACTAATCAAACAAATGGAACCAAATTTGGCATGTGAAGGTTTTCGAGGGCAGGAAAATTTTCTACGGTGAATTAGGACCCCTCCCCACTCTAAGAGGGGGGGCTCCTGTACAAATGAAATACAAATTTCCTCCTAACTCGAGAACTAATCAAGCAAATAGAACAACATTTGGCATGTGGGTGTTTTTTTTGGTGACAAGAATTTATTCTATGGTGAATTGAGACCCCTCCCCTCTTTATAAGAGTAATTATAACTCCTCTCCCCTTTAAGAGGGGGGGCTTCCATACAAATTTCCTCATAACTCGAGAACTAATCAAGCAAATGCAACCAAATTTGGCATGTGAAGGTTTTCGAGAGCAAGAAAATTTTCTATGGTGAATTAGGACCCCTCCCCACTTTAAGAGGAGGGGCTCCTGTACAAATGAAATACAAATTTCCTCATAACTCGAGAACTAATCAAGCGAATTGAACCAAATTTGGCACATGTGTGTTTTTGGAGACAATTTTTTTTTCAATGATGAATTGAGACCCCTCCCCACTTTAGGAGGGGGGGTCCTATACAAACGAAATACAAATTTCCTCATAACTCGAGAACTAATCCAGCAAATGGAACCAAATTTGGCGTGTAGGTGTTTTTGGAGGCAAGAATTTTTTCTGTGATGAATTAGGACCTCTTCCCACATTAGGAAGGGGGGCTCCAATACAAATGAAATACAAATTTCCCCATAACTCGAGAACTAATCAAGCAAATAGAACCAAATTCGGCATGTGGAGGTTTTTGTAGGCAAAAATATTTTCTACGGTGAATTAGGATCCTTCCACACTTCAAGAGGGGGGGCTTCTACACAAATGAAATACAAATTTCCTCATAATTCGAGAACTAATCAAGCAAATGGAACCATATTTGGCATGTGGGTGTTTTTGGAGGCAACCATTTTTCCCATTATGAATTAGGACTTCTTACCTTTTTAGGAGGGGGGGGGCTCCCATTCAAACGAAATACAAATTTGCTCATAACTTTAGAACTAATCAAGCAAATGGAACCAAATTTGGCATGTGAGAGTTTTAGATGGCAGAATTTTTTTTCTGTGGTGTATTACGACCCCTTTCCCTTTTAAGAGGGTGGGCTCCCATACAAATGAAATACAAATTTCCTTATAATTTGAGTACTAATCAAGCAAATGGAACCAAATTTAGCATGTAGGAGATTTTTGAGTCTTGAATTTATTTTATGATAGTTAGAGACCTCTCACCCCTGTGGTAGGGGGATATGGACTCTCATACAAATAAAACAGAAATTTTTGCGAAACTCAAAAACTAATCCAACTCGAGAAATTCGAGACTCTTCCATAAAACATTAATCAATAACAAGACCACAAAAACTATCTATAGTAACACTAGATCATTCAGGACGAGCCGGTCGCGAGTTGCCGGTGACCCGCCGTCGGAAGCGCCGCCCACTGGGGGGCTTGCAAAACTCGAGATAGTGACAAAGATCATCCGAGATTCATGATTTATGTACAAAACAGGTTAATTTGTGGCAATACGAAGTTTGTCGGGTCAGCTAGTTCTAAATAAAATAAAAAACAAATACTTGTTCGTTAGCAACAACCGATTTCTTAGAAAATTCTATTAAGCAAACATGATATCACTGCTTTTATTCCAAAACAATATTAAGTAAAACTCGAAAACAGGAAGTAAATCAATGCATCATCGTTCGCAGTAAATTTATCAATTTCCCCATTTGTTGAGTCATAATGGAACGAACCCTTCGAAGATGTCTCTGCCACAGCCAGCAGCAATGCAGCAGCATTATGTCGAATCGAAAATTGTTTTCCGAAGAAGCAGTAAATTTAGAGATCTAGAGATCCAAACCGAACCATGAATCAATTTGGCTGTGACTCAAAGCAAACACGCAAAGCACGCACGCACAAATTGAGGCTACAACTGTGATATATCATGAAGTCAGCATTAGCCAGAAACGACGTTTTTTTTTGTTTTTCGAACAGAATAAAATGCCACCGCAAACCACCACGGACGGACTGACTGTCAAGCCAAAGCTTATAAATATTCATAAAATTGTGGGCTTGTTATATAGAGGATACAGCGCAGTTCCCGCGAATAAACCGGCCCAATCTGAACGCTGTGTGTCTATGTATTCTGGAATATGCCATTCAACCTGGTAATATTATGCTTATCACATATGAAAATTGGGATTTTATACAAATATACCCACTAGCTCTGGATTATTCGAATAAGGACTTATGTGAGTTAAAGCTAGTTGAGGAAATTGGACGATGCAACAAGTGAGCATGCAGTCGAAAGTTTGTCTGTAGCAACTTGTCAAACAGAGAGTTTGCAAATACATATAGCAATCGATTAACCGAGTACAAAAGAAATTTCAACTCGAAGAACAAAAACTAGGAGGTCAACCTGTTATTCAATTGACAAACACTCTTTATATTGGAATCATTTCTCTCAAGCTAGTATATTAACCGTTATGTGTGCGACAAAAAAAACACCTTTAGCAGGGCGACAAGGGTACCCGGGTACCCAAAATTGATATTGTTATAACATCAACAATTTTAAACCGATTTCGACGAAATAGGTGTCATTTGAATCGTTTATTTATCTAGTTTTGAATCATTTGGCCATTTGGCCACTAAAAGACATACGGAGCCCGAAAATCCGGAATTCCGACAGAGTGTCCGCTGTGAGGAAGAGAAATGATTGTATTGCAGCAAAATCAGTCATGCGGATATAAAAACTCTAAAGATTCGTACAATGTACTATTTCATATAATGAGATGAATCAGGTTGGCCATTCCGAAGTAGGTTCCTGTGGGGTCATGGGTGGCCAGTCCAGGATTGGAGGTAAAACCTAGCAATATGGGTATCAAAGTTCTTGGAATTAGTTCGGTAGGTGATATTTTTTACATTTCGATGTATTTTGATTGGTTATTACGAAAATGGTTTCTACGGGGTCACAGATGATACCGCAGGATTCAAGATAATGCTTAGCATTATCAGAACCGTTCAAAACGTAGAACCATCCGTTATACATTTGGTACCAGTTCCGAAATTATTAATCAGTACTAAACTGGCCATATCCGTTCAAAACATCTAAAAGATCCGCTAAACCAATTCTAATATTGGATTAGGCACCCAACTGGCCATCTGTAATCCTACAGGGACCCAATTCTGGAATGGCCAATGCGATCTAAAGTCACCAATTTATATAATAAGATGAAAAAAGGGTCCACAATGTCAAGTTCAAAACTAATAGCTTTACTGAAGGCTGATATTCTTTCAAAACAAGCGGCTTTCCACGTTTTACCGGACGTTGCTCCGGAATTACCGATTCCCGGGAACTACATGTCATTTGATGGCCAAATGCTTTATCTAATCAAAACTAGATAAATGTACGAATCAAATGCCACTGGTTTCAGCCAAATCGGTTCAAGATACCCAAAGTTATGAGCATTGCAAATCATGGGTACCCGGGTACCCTTGTCGCCCTCCTACGTAATAAAAAAATTCAAGTGACTCTCATTGCTAAACCCCTTTATGGATATGCACCAAAAAAACCTCAATTACTTAAGATCAACGAGTTTTACGATGTTGCAAAATTTCAATGACGTATGTTTTAAATTGAATGAGTTATAACTATTTTAAAACTGAAAAGGTACCCGGGTACCCTGTCGCACACATAACGGTTAAACTAGTATTAAAAAGAGATGAATTGGTGCAGAATTGGCAATTTAATATTTTATGACATGCGACCTGCTTTTTTAAAAAAAAGGCAATTTTGTATTACAATAATTGTACTGATTTTCCCACATTAAGCGAAGGAAGCGAGCAGGGTGAAAGCTGCTATCTGTTTTATCAATACGAATGGAAATAAAATGTTCATCCTTGGCAAGACATCATCCGAAACGACAGTTATACGCCTCGTAAAAAAATGACGATCGGCGGAGCATCACGTATAAACCATTTATTTGTTTCTTATGAAATCGGTAAGTGTTTCTCTATTGGAACTTGATTGATTTTATGATAGTATACAGAAATTAATAGGCAAGTTATAATCAATTACCGTTAAAAATATTAAATTAAATCCCTGCGGATCTGGTGTCTTCAGATAATTTATACGGCCAATGTAGATAATATAAAATCACCTTCGGATGAAATAATAATAATAAATATTCAATAGCACGATAGGCTCGAGGCTTCATTTTGCATACTGTGAAGTACTGCAATTACATGGGGCACTAAAAGTTGGTTATTTCTCTGTGAATTATGTCAGACTCAACTTCGGGGTAACCTACTATTACCTATCCTAAAATTTGTTTTCATCAACATTTTCTTTATTCTTGAACTATTTTGTCTGCTGCAAACAGCTCACAAGTTTCGATTCTGACTTTCCCGTTTTTTTACTGTCTGAATAAGATTCCTATTTTTTTGTTTTTCTGTTTTTTGTTTTTCTGTTTGCTATTTCATATTTGCTGTCCCGTTTTAAAGCAAATCTTTATGATTGTGTTGAAAGCAAGTATAGGAACAGCTTCATTTTATTCTTGGGCTGCAATCAGTCATTTTACTAAGTTGAATCCTTTTCATCGAACACAACAGAATCAGGAAGACTGTATCCAATCTGCTGGCACAGCAATTTAATTATAATTATAACTCTCCTTACCTATCTTCATACATGCAAGAAGCGCGTAGATGAAAGACTCAATTAGTTCCAAGGTAAGATCAAGTATGCTCGCGGTTGGTAAACACCGCCAGTGATGTAAACAACCAGTGACGATGGAATAAATAATATCCCGATGTGAAGTGCTAATGATATTCCATAATTTATCAATATTATTCAATTTCTGCAAAGGCGATTACCATAAATGGAACGCCGATAGGATGCAGCTTTTGCAAAACGTGGATCGAAGACTGTCTCCTCGAGCAGTGCACTATTTTACAGTGTCAGCAGGCTTCAGAGAACAAATTTAAGTATTCCTTAAACCGAAGATTTCTAAAGTTGCACTGATACGAAATAAAACCAACTGCAGGATGTAACCGTAGCTAATCGTAGAACGAAAGCATAAAAGCAATTACCTTTCAGGTTCAAATCCCTAGCCAAGGCCCGATGAACGCTCTGCGGTAAAAAAAACGCCACTAAGCGAGACCCAGAAGGAACTCAAAGCAAACCTTCGAAATGTCACTTGCCACACAAGTTTCCTTTCATTTCTGCGAGTCTGTTGTCTCAGTGCTAAGATCGTTCTGGACAGCATTCCTGTTTCCACTTCTGGGTTCCGTCCTGGAACAATGCAAGACCATAACGAGCTCCACCTTCCCGCAAGGTAACGAAAAGTTAAACCGCAGACCTTTAAATTGTTGAAAGGCGTTACTGTTTTTGTTTTGATGTATTCAAAAGTTCGATACTTTTAGTTGTACATATTATGTTGAGTAATACTAAAGCTATACTATACTATACTATCATATATTTCCAAAAAATTAACATTTACTATAAAAATTACCATTTTCACCGGATCGAACTGACTGAGTATTGCACTTTCTCTTTAGAGTAAGTTTGAAAACATTTCAACAATCAACTTTTAATTTGTAATTGGAAATAATGTATGACCGTCACTGAATTATTCAGCAGCACATAATACTAAAGTGTTATTTAAAACTTTAGATCACGCCAGGAACACGGCTAACGACGCTTGCCAAATATCATGCCATTTTGAATCGTTTCTACCGACTTCTACCGCATTTTCGTGCAACTGGTCCTGACCCGGTATCATTAAGTCGCTGTACGTGGGGACCAGAGAGCGGAGACACGGCGAACAAAGAATAACTTCAGCGTCAATCCATCTTTTATGACTCAGCGAAAGGAACCCGTATCCCTCGTCGGGGGCTCGCAAATCCACTTTATGGTGATAATAATGATAGCTTCGGAGAATTAAAACGAAACACAATGAGTTTCGCATGCTGAGCGGTAGAATGCTGTCATTAGGACAGAATGGAGAGAAATTGACTGTAAAAGTTTTCGCTACAAAGTAATTAGTTCATTTGTAATGATTTCGTACATTGAGACATCGGAAAAAGTAACGAATAAAATTTTTATCGGCAAATACCATCTATGCAGATTTTCAGAGTTTTTTGTCCGTCGCCAAAACTCGGAAGGAGAATTAATGGCAAAAATGGAAAAGTGTTTCTGACAAACTGGGAGCATCAAGGGATGAATAAAATATTAAGATAATGAACCAAAATAAAAGAGAAGAAGAACAATTTCGATTTCGATCTTGCAAATTTCATTTGCATGCCAAAATTTTGGGGAATACGGACTTCAATCCATAAGCTAAAGGACAGCCACACAGATTCATTAATAGAGCAACAACATTTTTGGACAAAAAACACAATAATATTATACATTTTTGCTTTCTTTACAGAAAAAAAATCTTATGCAATTACAACAAAAAACAAGATAGTCAAATATTTTGCAAACAAAATGCTATAAACACCTTTGAAACTTTTTCTCAAAATTACCTTAATCGTAAGAAATTGTTATTTCTTAACAATTTGATTAGTAGATTTAAGGATAGATTTATAATTTAGTAATAAATTGAAATTAACCTTTTAAAACTATATCCATAAGTGCTCCGCCTGTGAGCACATCGTCGATCAAATCGCAAAACAATGAAATAAACAAGGCATCATCGGAGCACTAATGAAACCCCTGTGATTGGGTGGCTTAGCAGGTGGTCCTGCCGATCATCGCGAACGAGTCGCTCTGGTGATTGGGGAGCAACGAACAGCAGTAGGGTAAGGTGGTGCAGAATGCACCGCTTAAGCAAAACATCATTTTGCAGACGGCGTGTTTGTTCCACGTTTTTCAACTTCTAGAAGACTTTGGGATCTTTTTTACACTTACTCCTGGTGAAATTTCTCAACAAAAACTAGTATTTTTTGTTATTTTTGACGATTTTTGGCAAGTGTCAAAATCATTATGTGAGGCAGAACGCCAAAGTCCGTGGACAAAACGCACCAAGTTTGCCCAGCTAGGCGTTAAACGCAACCCAAAAATTTACATTCAATTACGTGTTGTATAAACTCCTAAAACTAGGCTGCTCAAATGGCGGAAGCGTTCGTTATAGCGTTTGTTACAAACGCTTGTTTGCTGGGATACAATGGGTTCATATCTCAACATAATTGGCAATAAAATTTAATCATCTACTTTTCTCCAACTGATGTGTGATGAAATATTGCAAGTTAAACAATGTACAATTAGGTTTAAGGCAAATTCTAAGTTCTATACAATACATAATATTGCTACATTTTTAATAAATAATCCGAAACAAAAGATGTACTGCAAATTAAAAATATTTTATAACTGATCGATCCCGCTGTGATGCATTCTACCACTTTTTTGTATTTTAAAGTTTTTTTGCAATATATGTAAAAAATATGCATAGTTAATGCCGTTTTTGTGATGAATCATCGAGTATGACAGTATGTCAATTAGATAGACTGTGTTTATTATTAAATTTGCATACCGACTAGTGGTAAAAGCTTAAGAGAAAACCGTGATTTCTTACATGTGGAATGAGATCGCGGATAATCGCTTGATTTTATTGGATGTGGCTATGTTTGATGCTTTTACATTCTACACAATTATGAATTAGCATGTTTTACAGCAAAATAAAATGCGCATTCATAATTTTACCAAATAGTTTCCGCGTTTTTAAGCAATTAATAGCATGGGCCATTCTACCCCCCCGGTGCGTTCTGGACAGTCTTACCGTACCAGTGGCGCGACGGTAGGGGAAATGTGTATAATGTGCCCCCTAAGAATAAATGGATATATCTCCGTTATACTTCCCCAAACTAACGTTACAACTACGTGTATATGTTGGTATTTAAGCTGACAACCAATTGCAATTGTTTATTTCATTTAGTATTGTGGAATAAACATGCTAGGAATTATTTAATAAAAGCACCTAAACGTTGTGTTTCTCATCTGCGCGGGGTAAAATGCCTCACCTGCGGTATAATATGCCCAATGCGGTAATTTGAGTATTTCTACCAGTGACAGACCAACTCTATTTTGTAGAAAGTAAAACTATTTCCTTTGTTTTGCAAAATATCGTTATTTTATGTAAAATAAACCTAGTTTCGGCCTTCTGGTGCATTTTCTCTTTTCTGCATGGGGCACATTATACTGCACCTGTGGCGTTTTGTACCGGGTAGTTGAATTACCTAGAATTTGGACGTTATTAATAAATTATTCCCACCACGGTTGCTCTACAATACTAATTGAATTAAATAATGGCAATTGGCTTCAAATTAGATCTGTTTACCTATGTTTATAGCCACATTTGCAAGGGGGGCAAATTGCACCACCGCAAGTGGGGCATATTGGCCTGCTTTTACTTATTTGAAAAAATATTAAATGCTAAAGCAAATCAAGCGTTTCATACCGTTATTTTTGGCAGGGATGTCTTTTTGAAGTTCACTTTACGCAATCGAATCGCAACAACCGGTTATTTACAGATTTTGACAAAAAAATAGCTTATGGAAATGACGCCAAAAGTTACATGCTCAAAAACAAATTTATTTTTATTTTGTTTTTACAGCATGTGACAACTGTCATACTTGCATAGTAGGCTAGTTCCATCAAATACTATGGTTTCTGGGTGGTTTTGCATTTTGATTTGGCTTGTTTAGCGAAAAACGAAGGGGGGGCACATTGGCCAGGGGGGGCACGTTATACACAATTCCCCTATTAATTTGCGCTATAATTTCATTTTGTCGCGTATCAGCATTGGGTTTTTTTCTAAAGACGTGGTGATAGTAATTGTTGTAGATATCTCATATCATTCATATCTTTTATTTCATTACAAAATTATTTTGGATAATATTTCTGGTCGATGTTTGAGATTGAGACACATTCAAATCCATTATCGTGTAGGAAAAGTCCCGTATCTTTGGTTGATTTCATACGTACACTCAAGCCTTTTTGTCGTAGAACTCCGTCTTACCGCAGAGTGTCAGTCCAACCCAAAATTCGGATTCAAGCCAGCGTCACGAAATAACGAAAGATTTTAAATGCTTATAAATGTTCCAATATACAACGGATTTTGATGGTTCACATACCATTCGATTCAGAAAAGATGCTGCAATTTTATGGTTTTCAAATTTACTAAATAGTAAAAATTAACGAAAACCTTCCAGCTAAAGTTTTTCCATACATTTTCCGTGTGTTAGCCCTGCTTCCCAGGTACGGACTCCCATTACAAGCTGCTTTTGGCTGGTGCTGTTACTTCAAGACAAGGAAGCAAAATAAACTTACGATGGTTGCGTAGTGCGTAGTGGTTTGTCCCATCTACAAAAAGGGTGATCGGCTAGACTGCTGCAACTATCGTGGTATTACGCTGGTAAACGCCGCCTACAAGGTACTCTCCCAGATCCTGTTACGCCGGCTGTCACCGATAGCACAAGGTTTCGTAGGGAATTATCAGGCGGGTTTCATGGGGGCTCGCGCAACTACGGACCAAATGTTTACTATCCGACAGATCTTGCAGAAATGTCGGGAGTACAACGTGCCCACGCATCACATCTTTATCGGTTTCAAAGCAGCATACGATACAGTCGATCGAGACAAGCTATGGCAGATAATGCACGAATACGGTTTTCCGGACAAACTGACGCGACTGAAAAGTGCTACATTGGATCGAGTGATGTGTTTCGTACGCATCTCTGGGACACTCTCGAGTCCCTTCGAGACGCGACGAGGGTTGAGACAAGGTGACGGTCTATCCTGCATGCTGTTCAACATCGCTCTTGAGGGGGTGATCCGACGAGCGGGCATTGAAACGAGAGGCACGATTTTTACCAAGAGTAGCCAACTTCTAGGCTTTGCAGATGACTTCGATATCATTGCCAGGAACTTTGCGACGGCGGAGGCAATCTACGCCAGACTGAAAGCGGAGTCTAGGAGAATTGGGCTAAAAATAAATGCGTCGAAGACCAAATACATGAAAGGAAGAGGCTCAAAGGAAACAAATGCGCGCCTCCCACGGACGGTAACCGTTGACGGTGACGAACTAGAAGTGGTAGAAGAGTTCGTGTATTTGGGATCGCTGGTGACCGCGGACAACAACACTAGTAAGGAGATCCAGCGGCGCATCCAAGCGGGAAATCAGGCCTACTTTGCCCTTCGTAAAACGCTACGATCAGGAAGCATACGCCGCCGCACGAAGCTAACAATGTACAAAACCATTATTAGACCGGTAGTTCTTTATGGACTTGAAGCCGTGACGCTGCTTACGGAGGACATACGCGCCCTTGCCGTGTTTGAGCGGAAAGCGGAGAGTGGCGGAGGCGTATGAATCACGAGCTACAGGCACTACTTGGGGAGACTCCCATCGTACATCTAGCGAAAGTTAGCAGGCTACGGTGGGCCGGACACGTCGTAAGGATGCCGGACGACAGTGCGACGAAAACGGTCCTCTTCAACAACCCCACCGGCACCAGGAACAGGGGGGCCCAACGTGCACGATGGCTCGACCAGGTCGAAAGCGATTTGCGACTTCTGAGACGACTAGGAAATTGGCGACGAGTGGCCCAAGACCGAGTTGAATGGAGACGAGTGCTTGAAACAGCACGAGCCACCCCGGCTCTATGCTGCTGAAGAAGAAGAAGAAGGTTGCGTAGTCCTGCCGTGTTGATATGTAAAGAATATTGTAATGAAATAAACAGGAAAAACGAGCTCAACTTCTGAATTGATCACTGCAACTTTTCACTTCGATTTAAACTTGGAAAACTTCACTTTCGATCATGTTTTTTGCTTGCTGCAAAGCTTAGTAAAGCCTAGGTGCTACATTCCGATTTGGAAACTTAACCTTCTGTTCTTATATATTGCCAGTCATAATTCGAATATGCGACGTCTGGCTTGTTAGACCAGTGCAGTTGTACGTCGAGGCCAGCTAAGAAGCTCAGGCTTTTTGCTTGCTACATAAAGCTGCAAACAAGCGAGACATGCAGTCATGGACTGGCTAATGTGAATCAATTTTAATCACGTGCCGGTTGCAGCAGCAGGAATGTATAGAATTAAATAGCATCTGAAAGACTAGCTTGCTTTTTGATAATTCCGCAGTGATTCGCGATTAGGGCGCAACTAACAAAGTGTAAATTATCTGCGGATAAACGCACGTTAAATGTAAAAATATTTGAATTTTGAAGCTATATTAACCCCTCTAAGGTCTACATCATTTTTAGCACCGCAAAATTTACTAAAATGGCCGTAACTTTTTTATCTTTCAATATTTTTTCACGAAATTTTGGAATTTTGCCGAAAATATTTTTTATTTTCATAATATCTATAGATAATGGCCATATGTCATCTGGTCCCGGAGTTATTCCGGAGTTCCTTGGGGGACCGAGATATGGCTTTTTCAGATAAAGTTGCCAAATATCTAAAATTCGTTTGAAATCTGTTGATTTTTGTAAACATATCATCGACTGTGGACATATCAGTTACTTTGCCGCAGTTAGGAGCCATGGTGCGCGCCATCCGGATCCGGGGGGACACTATAAATCCGGAACCGGTTCCCGTAACGGGACATTTCAGCATCAGCAAAGCATGTCGTATCGCATATCAAAAAACATTAGAATTCGACAAAATAGCGATTGGTGATCATCTCATGTCTCCCAGAGGCCGTATGACCGGTTCCGGGTCCGGGGACGGTTTCTTTTGTGATTCAAGCACGGAACGGATTTCGGAGGAACTTGTCCGGGACCTGGAATCGGCCATATGGCCTCTGAGAGACATGAGATGGTCGCCAATCGCTATTTTGTCGAATGCTGATGTTTTTTGATATGCGACACGACATGCTTTGCTGATGCTGAAATGTCCCGTTACGGGAACCGGTTCCGGATTTATAGTGTCCCCCCGGATCCGGATGGCGCGCACCATGGCTCCTAACTGCGGCAAAGTAACTGATATGTCCACAGTCGATGATATGTTTACAAAAATCAACAGATTTCAAACGAATTTTATATATTTGGCAACTTTATCTGAAAAAGCCATATCTCGGTCCCCCAAGGAACACCGGAATAACTCCGGGACCAGATGACATATGGCCATTATCTATAGATATTATGAAAATAGAAAATATTTTCGGCAAAATTCCCAAATTTCGTGAAAAAATATTGAAAGATAAAAAAGTTACGGCCATTTTAGTAAATTTTGCGGTGCTAAAAATGATGTAGACCTTAGAGGGGTTAAGCGACGGCTCTTAATAATGCCAATAACATATTATTTTAAAGACTTGAATTTTCTCCTAGAATTTTGTTAAGACTAGGTGCGTAAGGGAGATGAAATTTTCTACTCTGTAATACTCTGATTTTGGCACTGGTAAAATTTTTGTTTTTGGTATCGCCAAATTGCTCACCTACCAAAACTACGACACAGTATACATTACTGCTGTACATTAGTACATTAACTCATAATCCTAACTCCACTAGTTTGTACTCCTGCAAGACACCTATACCTATGCAAAAATGCATGGAGTCGATTGATGACAATCCCGTCTTGTGCAGATCTCGGGAAGAGGTCCATTTTACTCTATTATTCCCAAAACCATGAGAAAAGCAAATTAAACAGTATAGAAACTTATCTTCCGCCAGCAAAATGAACTCAAATAGCCAAATGCTGTCAAAACATAAGTAGATTTATGTAGGGTACGGGAGGGTAATTTCCGCCCATTAAGCGGTAGCCTAAACAATATTCAGGAATTACGATGAAACTATATTTATTCAAAACAAGATTTGTATACCAGTTGATAGAATAATATTTACTGAATATCGGCGTGTATTTCGATCTTAATGAAACGCTATTGAATTTGAGTTATAGTCGCGAGAAATGATGAAGTCCCTGCGACTAAATTGGGCCCATTTTCTATAGTGGTGTCTGTGTTTTTTAAATCCGGCAGGCCGAAAAAGCGTACACAGGGATTACTGCTTTTCAAAAACAAGAGAGACCGATGGATAACGTGTCGGTATTGTCGGCTCATTGAAGATAACTAGTTTTGCAGTGACAACAGCTTGCTGCTGGCACTAATGTATCATTGAATCGTTCATATAAACTAGCACCAGAAGCAAGTGGTTGTCACTCAAATACTAGCTATGTCAATACGATAGAAGAGTTTCAGGCGCAACTGCCTTACACATTGGTAGTAGTGTAAATAGAGCACCATATGCGGAAATTAAAAGCAAAATGCTGCAAAATGCTAGTGAATGAAAATTGATTTATATTTCCATATCAGCGGCGAATTTTTGTGTTCTTCCGTGATAAAAAGAAGTAGAATTGTTCTGTGATACCATATTCACAGTTGTTTAGATTCTAGAATAAGTAAACGTGATCATAATTGTGTGTTTTCCAAACCATCACCAAGAGCGAATACGCGCAAGCGATTGTTTTTTTTCAGCCTAATTACGTGCTAGTGGAAAAACAGTGGTTTTGATGTTTATTGAATAAAATTTTGCAAATTACTTACATTTTTATGAACATAGTTATAACATATTAAAGCCGATGAGTGCTACATTCGTTTCAGTGTTGTTATATAGCGGCAAAGTTTTTATTTGGGAATGCGCAGCCAAAAAAGGTAATGGATGCCGAATTTAGTAGCATGCTGGAAATACCTTCCCGTACCCTAAGTCCATTTTCTTACACTATTAGGGTGACCGTGAAAGTATTTGGGTGATGCAAACTTTTAATTTTTTTTATATAGGGTGAAAAAGGATTAATCAGGGGTCACCTATTATAATCACCTGAACATAAGTAAGCTACTTTTCATTCCAATATGCACGATAAAATATAATGCGCATTTGCTGCACAGCAACGGACTCTGCTGAAAATACACTCAAGTCGCTTTGTATTCGAAGGATACGTTCTGCGTAAGTCAAAACGGCAGAAATTTTAAAAATTCGCGTAAGAAACTGCATAAATTCCAATGGTCGCATAACAACAAATCGCGTAAAAAGCGACACTAAAGTATATGTGCAATTCCAGCTTAACTAGCAAAACGGTTTGACCATTTTTGAATGGAATGAAATTTTCTTGATATGTTGGATGCCACGCAAGAATTCATTTTCCGCTAAACTTAATTTTTTTCGTCAAGAGTAACTTTTCAGAAGGGCGTATTTGGTCGGTGTTAAGTCAGACCGAATCAAGTGACAAAACTTTGATTTCGAGAAAACGCGTTCAAAGTTTGCTGCTGCTGTGTGGTTTAAAGCTATCAATCATTCGAAATCATTTCACATCTCCGGCTGTTTGCAACATTTATGTAATCTGATTAGAGTAAAATGAAGCTACAAGGTACAAGTACCAGCGAGCCACACGCCCTGGCGGGTGTTGTGGGTTCGAATCCGGTTATAATCTCAGATTATAGCTTGGTTCGACCCATGCACCTTCCAGCATTGGACAAAAGGTAGGAGTCACAACGACGACTTGCTAAGCGTAGCTACGTATACCCCCCCCCCCCCCCCTTACCTTTCCACTCTTTCCCTCCATTTTCCAAAAAATTTTCATTACTTTCCCCTACCGTCCCTTCATCAATTGTAGAACCATCGTTTCAAAAAATATTAAAATAAAATATATTTGACCGCATTTCAAGGTCAAGACTATAAAACTCGAGGTTGGTCCATAAAAATATCTGTGTAAAAATCTGTCCAATGCAAACCAATGAGAGTGAAAGAGACGGAGAGACATTTTGCTAACCATTTCCGTCTCTTTCGCTATCATGTAAAAGTTCAAAAATCTGTTTAATCTGTGAAATTGGCAAAAATCTGTATTCTATGCATACACATTCTGTACAAGCGATTTCTTTCAAATAGGATTGGGCAAAATTTCCGAAAGAATCGATAATTGAATCAATATCAAATCCGCCGCTTTATCGATACCGTCGATATATCGCTCGTGAAGCATCACTATTAGATTTATCGATACTGTTTAAGGCGGCATCCTAGTGTAAGGAAATGCTACTCAAAAAAAAGGGATTCATAAAAATTAATCAATAAAAAACATGTTGAGCAAACAGAGTGCCTCCAAAACACGCACGCAACAAATCACTCGCTCCAGTACATCTCTATTTCGGACACGTCGCTTTGTACGAAAAACCGTGCCACAGCTGTTCACGCCCGACTGAATCGTATGCTGCCTCGGAATCCACAAAAATATGATGGGTTGTACCCCCGACACATCTAGATGACATGCCGAAGAGTAAAAATTTGATCCGTAGTAGCACGGGCTTTCAAAAACCCACCTGGTAATACCCTACGAACTCTCCAGCCACCGGGGATAGACGACGTAACAAAATCTGTTGGTGGCTTTGACCAGCGTTATGCTGCGGTAATTACAGCAATCTATCCGATCGCCCTCTTGTTACTGGCGGAACCAGAGGGGTTCCACCTACTATACCCCTGGTCCCTGGTCGAACCACTGGGGACCGTCTGGGGTGGGTGCTCACGACCTCTTTTCACACCCGAGCACGAGCGTGAGGCTCTAACAGCTCAAGGTCGGCTCTGGCCTAGTTCGTTAATCAGGACCTGTGATAAGTGTAAGAAAGGAAAAAATCTGCTGTATATAATTTTACCTTTTAATTAGCCCTGAATAGTACAATAATCTGTGTGTGCGTGTATGTGTAGTGTGGTGGTGGGTGTTCACTTACGGCTGGGATGGGGCGACAGGCTGACGGCAGGACGACGATACGAACCTAGGCGGGGCTCTGTTATCTACTAGCTGTAGATCCTTGACGATTCCAGCGGCTGGCTACTCTAGCCTTGCTGACCAGTGACACGTGGCGGACAGCTAGACGATTCCTACGTATACTTGCTCGTATAATTGCGAGAGTCTATCACGGGGTTCTTTCCGGGTACAGGTCAATGTGTAGACGGAACCTTGTCTATCCGCAGGCTCGACGAAATTGATCCAACTGCTCGGAAGAGGGCCAAGGTCAGCGGCCGGTTCTTCTTGTCACGTTGAATGGAGACACGTGGTAAACGATTGATCCGTGGTGGTACGGTTGCGATCCTCCCAGTAATGAAGCTTTGGGGTGGATCCAGTATTCATCTAGCGTGGCGGGTAATTATTCCGTGGTTCCACCGGTCCAAAGGAGTAACTTCGTTCGGCTACGGTTGATTTAGACTCATCAAACGGGTCCTATTGGAAAGACGGATTACGCGATGTGTGGTTAGGATTTTTCCGTGAACTTTTCCGCACACCTAATTATGCAATTTATCCGCATTTTTAGTTTACCTGATCCGTATTTCCCTTTTTTTTAAACTTTCACTCTTTATTTTAAATATCCTATCTAGATATAAGTTTTAATTTCAATCTTCTTGACACTCAGTCTAAAACCACGTTGTTCGTTCACTGCGATGTGTTTTAGTCAGTGGTTCGTTACCAATTACCTTCTCCTGTCCAGACTGTCGCTATCATTCCCCTTCATTCGCCATCTTTTTCACAGTTTCCTTTTACTTCCTTTTCCAGCCACCCATTGAACTCAACTTGAACCGGTTATTTTATCGTTTTTCGTGTTAAGTGTAATGTGTGCTTAATATCTAACCCTATTTGTTTAGTATACATTCGAATTGGCCGTATTTAGTACTCCGGAGACTATTAAATGGATTCGATGACAAATCTTACCTATAATATTTCTGACAACATATATATACAAATGTTACGAACGGTAACACTCTCTGTAGATGGGACAAACCACACCCTCAATCCACTCATCCGGCAGCTCTCTCCCAAACCCCTGAAACCATCCAGTGCTGTGTCGTTGCTGGCGGTTCTTGGCCATTCCTGCAGAGTTCCGCCGGGAGTTGCTCCTTTCCAGTTCTAGCTCTGCTCGATCTCTGTCCCACCTCTGCCACTTTCACCGCTATTATAGCGCGTAAAGTCTTTGTTAATGCCTTCAACGCCCAATACTACTCTATGTGCTCTCTGGTCAGTTTTGAATTGCTGATAATCGCATATCGTACGTACTTACTGTTCAATAAGCGTTAAACATGTAAGTGACATTGTTCAAGGTTTTGCATAAGAGTCAATTCCAAGGGGTCGGGCATTCAGCACATTGTGCCGTGGCACTTCAAAGATATCAAGCGGCACACCTCCGGTTCAATTTTACATATAAAATGGGAGCACTGCCAGGTGTCAAAATCATCTCGCACGGTTGCCAGATCGATAAGATTATAACGAATTTAACAAATCTTGCAGTTCGGCACTCGTACCGAAATCGGCACAGTTCGGCTTGTTTCAAGTCGTCTAACATAAAAACGGCTGTGCGGAGGTCATTTCCAATAAAGCAAATTTGAGAATTAAGCTTAGTAGCTACCTGAAAACAAAACAGCGCGAGAAAAAATCCTAAAAAAATTGTTTTTTTGAGCATTTCCTGGCATAGTTTTAGTCTATATTTGATGTCATAGCCAGGAACTTTGTGCCAATGAAGGCAATGTACGTCAGACTGAAAGCGAAGTTTAGGAGGATTGGGGTAAAAATAAATGCGTCGAAGACCAAATACATAAAAGGAAGAGGGTCAAAGGAAACCAACCTACCATGGATGGTAACCGTTGACAACTACGCAGAAGTGATAGATGAATTTATGTATTTGTATTTGTATGCTCGCCGATAACAACACTAGTAAGCAGATCCAGCGGCGATTCAGGCAGAAAAGCAGTAGGCCCTACTTCGCTTTTTGCAAAATGCTACGATCAAAAAGCATCCGCCGCCGTACGAAGCTGATAATGTACAAAACCATTGTACATCTTGCGAAATTTGGTAGGCTACGGTGCGGTGGGCCGGGTACGTCGTAAGGTAAGGATCTCTTCAACAACCTCACCAGCACCAGGAACATGAAGGCTCAACGTTCAAGATAGCTCGACCAGGTCGAAAGTAATTTGCGACTTCTGACACGACTGGGTAATTGGTAACCAGTGGCCAAAGATCGACTGGAATGGAGACGACTGCTTGAAACACCAATAACCATCTCGGGTCTATGCCACCGACGACGACGATATACTTGGCTTCCAAAAACCCGTAACCAGTTGATCAAGAAGAATACCGCCATCCGGGGTGACATTGCGCCACGGAGGTGAGATTGTTCGAAAACCCAAAAATGTTTATTTGTGAAAATTTATTATATCTACAGAAACTGGTGACCCAAATTCAAAATGGTGATGACCATAACATATTTATTCATAACTTAGAATGGAATACAGATAATATTAGCAAACTATTTAGTCTGCACAGGGTTTCAAAGTTCACGATCAAAAATACTCGGAAATAACGCTTGTAAAAAATGTCTCCCATTAACTAACCCAAACAAGAAAACGCATCAACTTGCTATTTTGAAGGTATATAAACTAATCATTTGCAATGTATTGAAAGGTTTTTATACGTTGGATAAGTTTTGATTACGAAAATAATATTTTTCAAAACTTTGTACTTTTCGAGCTTCACGGGGGTGAGATTGTGCCAAGTCATAATGATCGATCCAATTTGTGGATTTCACCTACACAACAAAAATACGTCAGTATACACCAGTACACTCACATTCTTTACTATTGAGCACAATATTTTGACAGATTAGATCGCATCATGCGTTTTGAAGCAAACAGCTTCATAGGTCTGCTAAATAATTTAAACTAATTTTTACTTTTTCTCTAGAAATTTCAGATACTTTGAATAAACACTCTAATATAAGACGAATATATTATACCGTGTATAAACTGCCAGTTTTATCGAGGGGGAGGGGGTGGGATAGGCCACATATTCTGCGGTTGCGGGTTCTCGAACGGAGTAATGGTTACTTTTGTTAAATGATCAAATAGGTATGACCCCTTAGGATACACCCCTTCATATATCCCCCCTTGTTAACCCTAGAAATGCTACTGGCTATATAAAGGCTGTCCATTGACTACGAACTCATTTTTAGTTATTTCAGACCTCTTCGGGTTATTTCATATTTCGTTCATACTTTTTGTATGATGCGTTGTTTTTGGCCGACCACCTGCCCCTAATAGTCCACTTAGTTCATGGACGTGCCCCATATGAACTACTTTATACTGATATTTATGTGTATTGTTTATAAACATGCTAATGTTCACTGTTTAGGTATTTACCTTAACTTAATGTTTTTGGCACAATGTCACCCCCTAGAAGGGGTGAGCTTGTGCCAAAGTTCATGCACTTCCAGTAAAATTAGGTTTCAATCAAGGTGAGTTAAAATAGGTGATCTAGTTTTCACAGTTTGTAGAAGAGAAGTGCGCGGAACGATTGGTTAGCAACCATCGACGTTGTTTATACATTCAACAGTTTCCGCATTGAAAATTTGGGTGATCGTCAAGGGTAACCCAGCGGGGGTGAAAAACAAATTTGAACATCAGAAAACCTCTCTTGACTAACCTTGGTTTCAATATAACTAAACCATCTCTACGGTAGTTGTTAAGGTGACACGGTACTGAATCCAAAACAATCAAACAAAAAAACAAACAAAACAATCTATCAATGTATTGGTCAATACAATTCACATGGTATGTGTGAAAGAATTACATAGTAAAGCATACACATAAATCAGTTCTGTCAAACTGATGGTCATGAGGTGGATATGATCAATTCACATTTTGATACAAATTTAGATTTTCTTACCAAAGTTAAACTAAAAGTGACATAATAGCAGGCAACGCAACGTCAATTATAAAAAAACAAGTGGCTTACACCTGAGAGAGAGAGAGAAGCCGGCTCAGTGACAGATTGATTATTTTCGTTTCCTTCTTCTTCTTATATTTTGTGCAGACAATTCAAATGGTACAATTTAAATCAGATTAGCATGCTCGGATTTGCGAGAGGCTTGAAATTTCATCGCAAATAAATACTTCCCCTGTTTTATTCAATCAAGCTAGCCCGGTTCGCAGTGACAGTTTGATGCACAAATACCATCCCAGCTGGCTCCACTCTTTTAGGATTACACCGCCATTTTTAACAGTACAGCTCTTTTCAACTCTAAAGATACTTTTTTCTTTCTGTTGGCAGAAGCATTTTTCATTTTGCGACAAGTGCAATATTTATTTTTACGATTAAGGTTCTTATTATGTTTACCTTTTCTCAGCTCATTCGGTACAATCAGGGTAGCCAAAAACGCGATAATTGGTATAACGGATAAGTTTAAAAACTACAGTTAAGCACCAAAATCATTGCAATTACAACTGTTAACAAATAATATCAACTAAATCAAGCATTTTTTATTTCAATAGCCACTGACGAAATAAAAAAAACTTCTGTTCAATGCATGCAACAAAAACCTTGTTATGCTGTTTCTTATGTTTGTACTGACAGCACTGTAAATAGGCCGACGTTGACGTAGAAACGATCAACAGTGAAAAAAACAATACCCGAAGTTTTGAGTGGCATTTGAACTGCGCGATTCAAACGTACAATTTAAGATAAATATTAATTTTTTTGCGTTTAAAGTGTCGTGAAATGAAACGCTATTGTGTCGCACAAATCGTGAAGCATTTTTCGGATTAGCTGCAGTGTTAAGTGATTCAGAATTATTCTATGAAAATCGTTAGTGCAATCGGGCTTGTGTTCGTCGATTCGACATAATAAAGTTATAATTGTCGAAAAACCTCATGATAGGAAGCCTGAAAATAGGATATTTTTCAACATTGTGACTTTGCACGCTGCGTGAAACAAATATCCAAAGGTTAGTTTTATTATTCAGATAGTTCTTTAGGGCCAAACATTTTCCGGTTGCAACGGTGGATGAGGGGCGGAAATCCAAGGGGTGAAGATATGAGTGCCATCGATTCGGCCATGTTGGGATTCAGTACCGTTTCACCTTAATTGAACAATTTAGTATATATTGACAGGTTTGAAATCAACTTAGTTCCTAAATTGTGTGTATACTGAGCTAAAGAATAAAAGCATGTATTTTTTTGGCACAATCTCGCCCCGGACGACGGTACTGTAAAACATAATCTATTCGGATCTATTCGATTTTAATTTGACGAGTACTGCCTTTAAAGAGCGACTTCGGCGTAGATAGTTTTCATCCAGTGTTATGTCTATATTTTATTCATTAAGACCACAAATAGGTTAGATGCCTTTTTTAAATAATAAACAATAATAATAATAAATTTAGTGGAAATTGGATTTTTCACATGATTTTAAAGAAAAGGCATTCGCTTACTTTGAACCAACACGATATGTATAAATTTTCCGTGCAAAAACTGTAACGGAAAACGAGATACATTCGTGGGTTAGAAATATCTTCATGTTCATTGTACATTACACCAGCAGTTGATAGGTTTTCACTCCGAAAATAGAAAACAGAAAATAGGCCTAAAATAATGGTAGACACGGGAAGTTGACTCCATGTATTAGATGCCACCACAGCATCACTTGGTTCCCATCCTATATAATGACACAAAATGCCGTAGTGACTTTCAGCCAAACCGCCGCTCTTAAGATTCCGTAACAAAGCTACCTACGGTGAGATCAACAAGTGAGTACATTCTTCTCTGAGAACGTATAGGGGACATTGTAGTCTAAACAAACTTCTAGAGTCTTTAAAATTGCCTTATACATCCATATGAAATTGAATAACAGAAAGTATTAAAGCGAGCCTTTAATGATCCATAAATTCTAACAAATCTTGCTATGACATTACCAGTTGGTAAGTACTCTTAGAACAACTGCAAGCCCTATATTCACGTATTCTCGTTCAAATATAATTATGTATTCACATCTGTTTACCAACGTCTCGTACAGCTTCCCGTTTCGATGGGACAAATATTTGTCCTCTTTCGGTCCACAGTTCATACTCATTCTACCGGACAGAAGACAGTCTTTCAAGCACGTCGAAGAACAATATGACTTTCGCGCACCGAGTGTGCTAATTTGGATTCCTCAGAGTGTTTCTTGTAGTGGTATTATGTGCGTGGTACTAGTCCAAGTGCCGATACTATTCCTTTGATTGTTTGATATTGCAAATAAGACTATTTACCTGAAGGAATTAAAACTGTATCATTATTTATCCACAGTGCATAACTATATAGCAAAAGTTAAAAATTTAGCGCTTACTAATAGTGGTATATTGTGATAAAGGTTCTGCGAAGTGTGAAACATCCATTCATTGTGTCCTCAGGCGACTATCAATGAACCATCCTAGCGCGTTACTGACAGAAGAGCTTTGAAGATTTGAAATCTTTGGTGGTCCAAGGCAAGTAAACATGGCGATACTCGTTCAAAAATGCATTTGACAAACTGTGGGAAAACGACAATATTCTAAGCTCCCTATGGATGCAGGTTAAACCTCATCTTGACAGAATAATCATATATGTTTTGTTCATTTTTGTTTATACGGATGCATTTTTGAATTCCATGTCTGCAAAATTCATACGTATTAAATCAATAGAAAATAGTTTCTTTCACATAAATCACGAGCAGAGAATAATGCGTCAAAACTAAAAATATAAATATTGATATGACCTCAGATTCAAGAAGATGCAGATATTGCATGTTGATGTCATTTTCTAGCTGTTGGGTGTTCGATTCCAACTGTCCTTGGTTATTTTAGTAGCACCCACCACTCTACGGGCAATACTTCTGTATGGCAACAAACGAATGAAAATAATAACCAAATCCCCACGCATCGTGAATTTGCACTTTCTTTTCGACAGTCCAACTGTATGGTTCATTAAAAGCACAATAGAAAGTGTACTTAGTTTATCCTTTCCTGCATTATACTTCTATAGAATAAACATACTGGAAACTTTTTCTTAATGCGGCGCTGCTGTCGGGCTGAATACCAACCGAACAGGGCCGCATACTTGATGATGTTCCAACATGACCGTTTCCGTCTGCTGGATCCCAACAAAGTAAGGACTCGTAAAAATTGATGGATGCTCGCCATTCTACCATATCGCATCGTCGTCATGATACTTATCGAGGGTCCCTTTTGCAGGGATGCCCGTACGTGCTGTAATAAAAGCTGCCTCGCGCGACGCCTGACGACTGCTGAAACAGCGTGTGCCATCTTTTCTTTTTCCATCGTTGAACTTAACTGAAGGAACAAATGGAATGAAAATTAGGTCATTGATGACAAAACAATAAACCATCCGGCAGCCCTGGATCAAGTTCAATGGCGTAAGAAACAAAGCTCAAGTCGGGTTGTAGTAGCCGATTGTCAGGGTTATAGAATGTGTCTTTTTTATCTGACAAATTTATTTGGCACGCTAAAATACGCAAGCCTCATGGAGTGATAGCGAAGGGCACATTGATATAACCTCGCCGCCAGTTACAAGTCAACAGAAAGATTAGAACGCACTATAAAATAAAGATTTGATACTTTTTTTAAATACCAACATTTCTTCTAACATAATCTTTTTACAAAAACTATGGTTGTTTTTAGCAATAAAATAGCATACCACAAGCTAAGTTCTACGTTGTTTGAAAAACATCTCCCATATGTAACGTTCCCCATTGTACAGACTGTTGTGCAAAATAAACGGCATTTAGTAAACAACACTAACACATTATCCCTTTTATTGCAGTTATTTCTATTTCGCAGACTCATTGACGAGAGTGGCATAGTCGCTGCAGTACAAGGTGGTTCCAAAAATATTGTGTTTTGTTATAAAATATCACCCAGTTATACAGCAGAGGAGACAAAATGTCACCTTATACATTCTATTGATGGATTCCAAAAATCACAAAAAAAATTTAAATTTTCCGAAGCCTGTCGGCACAAAATAACACAGCAGCGACCAAAGTCTACCTACTAATCGTTTTCCCATCTTCACAAACACAGTGTGCCTCACTTGCTGAATGGAAGGAAGCATGATGGCTCGTAAAAACAGCAGGATGGTTTTGTGTCATGCTTAGTTTTCCTCCCATTAAGACAGTTTCTATCAACCCACGGGAATGGACAAATGAGCGGTTGAAAAGCGAAGTGGATCAACGTTGTGTGAAATGTACATACCTAACCTACCGTAGATTGGTGTGCCGTTCCGGTCGGTAGGAGGAAGCGTGTAGCTTCAGCTATGCATTTTTTATCACAGATTTCTATTATGTAAGAGGAAAACCAAACCAAAGGGGAACTCAGCTGCTATTCTATCTGCTATTTTATCTCGATTGAAACGGTACCCTTGGAAATGAGTGGCGTGAGCCACTCGCGAAGATTGTCCTATGTAGAACCAAAAAAAAACAGATGAGTGTATGATGAAATAAAAAAATTCATTCATTTGATGTTACTAGAAATATGACGATACCCACTATTCGGAGTAAAAACCATCATATTTCATGGGACATTCAACAATATTCCGAAGCAATTAATCAAGTCAATATCGATAAATCACTCTGACTGAAGATTGCCGTCGCTAGAATATCTGATCAATTTTATAGGTAAATACTTGCTTAGAAGCATTAGTGCTGGAAATGAAACAAGTTCGGTCGTATTTCAAAAGTATGTAAAAGAAATTTACCTTAAGCAGTCATGAATGACTAAAAATTTTTAAAAAATACAGCTACTGCTACTGCTACTGCTACTGCTACTGCTACTGCTACTGCTACTGCTACTGCTACTGCTACTGCTACTGCTACTGCTACTGCTACTGCTACTGCTACTGCTACTGCTACTGCTACTGCTACTGCTACTGCTACTGCTACTGCTACTGCTACTGCTACTGCTACTGCTACTGCTACTGCTACTGCTACTGCTACTGCTACTGCTACTGCTACTGCTACTGCTACTGCTACTGCTACTGCTACTGCTACTGCTACTGCTACTGCTACTGCTACTGCTACTGCTACTGCTACTGCTACTGCTACTGCTACTGCTACTGCTACTGCTACTGCTACTGCTACTGCTACTGCTACTGCTACTGCTACTGCTACTGCTACTGCTACTGCTACTGCTACTGCTACTGCTACTGCTACTGCTACTGCTACTGCTACTGCTACTGCTACTGCTACTGCTACTGCTACTGCTACTGCTACTGCTACTGCTACTGCTACTGCTACTGCTACTGCTACTGCTACTGCTACTGCTACTGCTACTGCTACTGCTACTGCTACTGCTACTGCTACTGCTACTGCTACTGCTACTGCTACTGCTACTGCTACTGCTACTGCTACTGCTACTGCTACTGCTACTGCTACTGCTACTGCTACTGCTACTGCTACTGCTACTGCTACTGCTACTGCTACTGCTACTGCTACTGCTACTGCTACTGCTACTGCTACTGCTACTGCTACTGCTACTGCTACTGCTACTGCTACTGCTACTGCTACTGCTACTGCTACTGCTACTGCTACTGCTACTGCTACTGCTACTGCTACTGCTACTGCTACTGCTACTGCTACTGCTACTGCTACTGCTACTGCTACTGCTACTGCTACTGCTACTGCTACTGCTACTGCTACTGCTACTGCTACTGCTACTGCTACTGCTACTGCTACTGCTACTGCTACTGCTACTGCTACTGCTACTGCTACTGCTACTGCTACTGCTACTGCTACTGCTACTGCTACTGCTACTGCTACTGCTACTGCTACTGCTACTGCTACTGCTACTGCTACTGCTACTGCTACTGCTACTGCTACTGCTACTGCTACTGCTACTGCTACTGCTACTGCTACTGCTACTGCTACTGCTACTGCTACTGCTACTGCTACTGCTACTGCTACTGCTACTGCTACTGCTACTGCTACTGCTACTGCTACTGCTACTGCTACTGCTACTGCTACTGCTACTGCTACTGCTACTGCTACTGCTACTGCTACTGCTACTGCTACTGCTACTGCTACTGCTACTGCTACTGCTACTGCTACTGCTACTGCTACTGCTACTGCTACTGCTACTGCTACTGCTACTGCTACTGCTACTGCTACTGCTACTGCTACTGCTACTGCTACTGCTACTGCTACTGCTACTGCTTCTGCTACTGCTACTGCTACTGCTACTGCTACTGCTACTGCTACTGCTACTGCTACTGCTACTGCTACTGCTACTGCTACTGCTACTGCTTCTGCTTCTGCTTCTGCTTCTGCTTCTGCTTCTGCTTCTGCTTCTGCTTCTGCTTCTGCTTCTGCTTCTGCTTCTGCTTCTGCTTCTGCTTCTGCTTCTGCTTCTGCTTCTGCTTCTGCTTCTGCTTCTGCTTCTGTTTCGTTTGCCATGGGGTCCGGCAGCTTCAAAAAAGATGAATTTTTGCAAACCTTGAATTCCATGTGATATTTTCCAAATTTGCCAATCAACTGAATCAACTATCAAATGATATGGTTCTGTTACCTAGGAGTACCCATGGAAGACAGTACTGTCCCTGCACCTAATCTCCAAAGAGTCAAATGAAAAATCAGGCTGGTAAGGATCGCCTGACAGCCGATCTTTTAAAACATGGCCGAGAACAACGGATAACGGTTCTACACTGGTTTATTCCCTAGATTTGTGAGCAGGGGGAGCTACCGGAGAAATGGGTGAAAGGATGATCGATTCGACTGCTACAACTATCGCGGCATAATACTGGTAAACGCAGCCTACAAGATACTCTCCCAAGTTCTGTTAAAGTTCTGTTAGGGGTTCGCGAAACTACGGATCAAATTTTTACCATCCGACAGATCTGCAGAAATATCGGGAGTACAACGTGGCCACGCATCACATCTTTATTGATTTCAAATCTGCATACAATACAGTCGATCTAAACCTGCCATGGAAGATAATGCACGATCACGGTTTTGCGGACTAACTGACGCGACTAAACAGAACTACATTGGATCGAGTGATGTATTTCTTGCGCGTCTCGGGGCGCATCTCGAGTCCCTTCGAGACGCGGCAAGGTTTGAGACAACGGCTTATCCTGCATGCTGTTCAACATCGCTTTTGAGATGATGATTCGACAAGTGGGCATCGATACTAGAGGCGCGATTTCAACTAAAAATAGCCAACTCCTAGACTTTGCAGATGACTTCGATATCATAGGCAGAAACTTTACGACGGCGGAGACAATCTACGCCAGACTGAAAGCGGAGTTTAGAAGGATAGGGCTTAAAATAAATGCTTCGAAGACCAAATACATGAAAGGAAGAGGCTCATAGGAAACATACTCGTGCCTCCCACGGACGATAGCCCGTGACGGCGACGAACTAGAATTGGTATTTGGGATCTCTGGTGATCGCGGAAAACAACACCAATAAGGAGATGCACTGCGACGAATTTTTCGAAAATGTATTTATCTAACAGCTACGGTCGTCGCTCTTGTTCGTCATTGCATTACTGACTACTCGTGAGAGCTCGCGTTTCCACCCGTGAGTAGAATCGAGGGCGAAGATGAAGAAAAAAAGAAAAAGTAATGTAAAAATTGTATCCCAGTGCACCACGAAAGAAGATATACGGCTGTGCATTCACGAATGTGTTGGTAGCAGAATGTCTGCATACAGCAAAGCCGGCTGTTTGTCTTACGCTTGCATGAGGAATGTAAGCGTTGAATGCTATACTTCTCTTGCTCTCTCGCATGTGAGTAGGCTTCGTTGGCTTCTTACTCGATTTGCAACATCAACGCTACGGTGAGCTGGACACGTTGTAAGGATGCCGGACAATAGTGTGACAAAAACGGTTCTCTTCAACAAGTCCACCTCCACCGGCTCAACGTACAAAATGGCTTGACCAAGTCAAGATTGATTTGCTTTTTCCGAGATACCAGGGAAAATTATACCGAAAAAGCTTAAACACTGGGCCATAGTAGGGGAGTGTCGTCGTGGTTGGGTCACGTATTGGAATTCGCCCATAACTTTCGTTTCAAAAAGAATTTTAGAAATCTAAATACATTGTTGCAAAGGTCTAAGAATAAGGTATATTTTCGGAATGTTTTGAATTGCTGATTGCTTGAAAAATAAAAAAGTTATAGGCATTTACGTGAAGACCAGAAATGTTGTCATAGTCGGGCCATGTTGTTCAGGTTAGGCCACCGCAGAAAATCTAAGACATACGTATTGAAATTCTATACAGAGCCATAAAAAGAATGAAATCCGTGAAAAACGGCTCATATAGATACAAATATCTTATTTTTTATTGAATTTTCGCGAAATTTTGGCGATCTTGTAAAATCAATATTGCTACAATCGTCTTTTCCAAAGTGTACAACTACAATGAAAAAAAAACAACAAAAATCTAGGTTTTTATCGTATTAATTTTGCTTTATTTCATCACATTTTACGTGACTGACATTCTCTAGCGATTATAGCGCTTCTGCGCTTACAATTGTGGTGGCCCAACCATGACTACTCAAGTGGCCCGACCTTTACAAATAGCGCTTTTCTAGTATTTCACCTTAACCTTCCCAAACACCTTACTGGAGGGGATTTTTCTATAGTCTTCGTGTGCAGCACAACACACTTCATACATTTTCAAAATTTATCTCGATAATTGCATTTCAATGAATCATTTCTTGAAGAAAAGTTCATTGCTCCTGGTAATATTTTTTGTAAGATTTAGTCACTGAATTCAGTACGGGTGTTTTGAATACACGATTGAAACTCACAGTATTGTGAAAAGTTAGCTATCACAGTAAGAAGTTTTACAATGGTTGTATCATAGATATCATGAGTTACTAAAACTGTAAAATCGTGATGGCCCGACCATAACAGTGGCACGACGATAACCACAATACCCTACTCTACCTTGCCGAAAGTCTATTTCGCAATCAAGAGCACCACACCTTTAAATTGGTGGACGGTGGACCTTCCCTTGAGGAAATCAAACCGTTCCTTTAGGAAGATTCTATTCTTATCGGTGAAGAAAAGAATTCGGCTTTGAATTTGTCTTTCTCATAAATTAGACAATGCTGGGATCTCTTGGAAATGGAGGATTTTTCCCGGTTTCAGCACTGAGCAATGAAGGCAGAAAGCATCTATTGAATAGATTTGCTGTAATAGTAAATGAACCATGGCTCAAGTGCTTGGCTCAGTATTAAATAAGTTATCAAAACCAGAGACCTTCATGCTTGTAGATTTTTGGCGCTGCCCATCAGGAAGTCTGTGGTAATGTTTTTTACCTCTGGTACAAAGCCGTCCGACCGACCAACCTTGACAGAGACAGAGTAGTCGGCTGAACTGACAACATTATGCCTCAAATTGTGAGACAACTAACTTGCCACAGCGTATTTGTTTTTTAGTTACGTGAGTGATCAAAAGATTTCCCTCTCCTGAGTCAAAACCAAACCAAACCCGAACAAAACCAAAAAGATAGCATGGGGTTTGAGCTCTTTTTGAGGTGTCTAAATTAAGGACCAGAATCGCCTTGAATGCGATGGAGTTTGACGGATTTTTTGTTGAAGATCCCTATTCTTTAGATCATGAATCCGCTTCTAGATTATCGTAGAGAAACGATTTGTCATGATCTTTTGTTGAAGGTTGCCAGTTCGGATGTTTGGATATTTGGTGGTGATATCGGTTGGTAGAGAGATACAGGTGACGGCGATCGCTTACTGGAGGGACTCTAACGAACGCCTAGTCGACCCACTTCCGAGTATTTATTCAGAGGCCATTCCTGTTCTATTTTGCGAAACGCTTGAACTCTAACCAGATTCCTCGGTGATTTTGATTGTCCATCGCTACGGTACACCACGAATTAGTGATCGGGTAACTGCTCCTCGAAGCCTTTCGAGATCGCGATGAAGGCCACGTTCGTCAGAAAGATATATAGAATAAAGTGAAACTTTGATCTCGGACAGTCTAGGACCAAGATGTTTAACAGGTCGAGCTTGAAGTCTTCCACCAGATTGGTTCCGTGCGGATTTCTCCTAGTATGCCGAGGTCACCAGGACCAGATATATGATTGACCGTCTGGTCAATTGGGTATGTCAGTAAACGGGCTGCAGTTCCGTCCCGGGTTCTAGTTTGTTTAGAACGGTAGACTGTTAATGTTGATTGGCGCTATCGAAATCCCGACCTCGACCATACCCCGACAGTTAACGTTGCGCCTCACATCAACGGTCACCCACCCAGCTCTTGCTCTGATTTGGCCCAATAACCGAAAGTTTGAAAACTAGACGCTAACTTTTGGTTTGAAATGGGTTTCTGTGATGACGCCAATGTCCTCCTCCTTATCGTTGTGAAAATAGCGCAGCTTGATGCGCTTGTTTTTCATAGAAGTACCATTCCAATTAACTAGAGAGAGTTTCACGGGTCATACTTAATCATACTTAAGCTAAGTTCTTACAGGAACGCTTGAGAACAATAACCTTGGAGATAAACTGAATACCCAGATAACATTTTGGGTTTTATTACACGTGTATGATGGCATTTAAGATCAAAATTAGTCATGAAGACCGTTATAAGAGTACAATAAAACTTACATTGTTGCTTGGGTATGCTCCTCCTGGTTAAGTTGGTGACGCGAGATTTCATTTGATTCACTGGTATGGAATACCTTTTCAAGAAGAAGACTTGCGTCTCTGTTATTTTTGTATATAAACACCAAGCGTCACTATTGATGGCGCTTCTTTCAACGAAAATGGTAAATTTTCGAGTGTCCGGAAGCAATAAAACCGGACATATCTCGGAACCATGCTAATGAAATAAAAGTATTGAGAACTCAAAATGAAGCATTAAAGTAATTATAGCAAAATTATTCCGATTTGATTTTGGTTTGATTGACACCAAAATTTCAAAGTAAGGTTTTGAAGAACTTTTTTTCGAGTACCACTCATCATATTTTGGATACTCTGTTGACTAACCTGAGCGGTCATTTTGTTCCACCACCTCTCTATCTCTGTCACAAGCTGAGTCACTTTTCCATTCTTCTGTTTGACAATTGCCCAATATTTCTCAATAGGGCGGAATTGAAGCCAGTTGGTTGGATTTATGCCCTTTTCGAAGAGATCCACTCCGTTGCACAGTGAGCAGAATCGACCGAAAAAACGGAACTTTTTGTTGCCACTGTTTTTAAGGGGTGAAAAGTGACATTTTATGTAAAAAAAACACGAGAAATCGATTGATGATGGTCTCAACGCGCGGAAATGACGGGAAGTAACCCATTTTGCCCCATTCAACCTTATTTTTAATAGTTTTGAAAGAATCATGTATAGACCCTCTCTAATTTGAGATTCTACGGTGAAGAAAAGAAGAAGAATGTTAGGAAAAACGTATTTAACAAATTTTATTTTAATATAACATAATCTAGAAGTCCGTCCAGGCAAAATGCCAATTCGATACTTTTACCAGAGATTTTCAAGAAGGCATGCTTGTTGAGAAGGTTGAAAAAGTCATAAGATCGAACGACGATCAAGCGTTTCAAAAAAATGTCATGTAAGCGAATGTTTTGCCTTGCTTTACCCTACAACTTTTACTGAAATCTGACAACGTATTTTTAGGAAAAGGAGCAAATGTGAAATGTGCTCCGTTTTCGTTAAAATTTGGTGTGTTTGTTCCTGGTTGGAAAATCCTAGACCCATACTTTTTTATTGGACGCTTAGGGTACCCCTTTCTGAGTTAGGATTGTCACAAAAATCATCATACTTTCCGATTTTATTTCATTCAAAGCCTCATAACTTTTGAACCACTGGACCAATTTTAATCATTTTGGTTCCAAAAAAAATATATTTTAATCAATTTTTCAGAAAATATATTCGACTGTAGCTTAAAGCACACTACACTACAAAACTACTAAAACGTTTAAACGTTGAAGAAAGAAAGAATAACAAATTTTTGTAGCCGCCCTAATGCAGAAAGTGGCACCCCAAACTTCTAATGAAAAGTATGGGTCTAAGATTTTTCGACTAGGAACAAACAAACCGAATTTGAACGAAATCGGAGTACTTTTATAGTTGCTCGTTTTCCTATTTTCTTAGATTTCAGTACAAGTTATAGGGTAAAACAAGGCAAAATATTCCCTTACACAATATTACAGTACAGCATGTTTTGCGTGTTCCATTTGTTTTCAACTTTCATTTTTTTGGAGTATCTCTAAAATTACCCTCATTCCGGCTTGTTTTAGTAGCCAGCAACCAAAATGCATAAACTGGGTAAATTTTACAAATTTTCGTTCGGAATTCGGACTGGAGTACATGGGAAACTCCAACCGGATTGTGTAATTGGTCAACGCTTCCGCTTAACTTGATTCTTTGGTTGTTGCGGTGTTGTCAAAAGAAATCCGAATTGTCAAATGCTCCCGGTTTGGAACGCCAAATTCTTCATGCACGTTGAAAAAGGCTGTATGGATCTACAAGCAGTATTTTTTATTTGCAGAGAAAGTTTTAAGTAATTCGTCCTCCAGTATCTTTCGGGGCGGTAAAACAGCCACTAAATTTGTATAACGGCTAGAAACAGCTTCAGAAATACATTGCTTTCTGTCGAGAATCTCGAGAAAGGTTGATTCACAGTTGAATCGAACTATTGCCGCTTCGGCTCTTTTCAATGACATCCAGGACTGTTGATAGGCTTGTGAATAATTCTTTTAAGAAAGTTGTAATTTTTTTTGCGACATCATTAGATTTGATTTGTTGAAATCTGTTTTAATCTAATATAACTATGAGTGATAATTATAATAGACCGTTGTATTTTTATTAAAAGATGTGGCTTTTCGGTCTCGGGTTTCTTACGAAAACTTTATTTTACGTTTTCGGCTGACGTTTCGAAGATCTATGCCTTCATCATCGGAGTCAACGTTTTGCTCCGATGATGAAGGCTTAGATCTTCGAAACGTCAGCCGAAAACGTAAAATAAAGTTTTCGTAAGAAACCCGAGACCGAAAAGTCACATTTTTTAATATAATTTTAATATAATATAATATAATCAGTCACATAAGTCGAACTGCGCTGGATATGCTACCAAAAAAAATTGCAATTTCATCAGGACATTGGCTCAATCCACAAGTCGATATAAACGATGGTGAAATTAAAACGAACGATTCACGGCCCGTCAACTCTGTCCCCACGTGAACATAACATACATAAAATCCCCACGTGTGGGGGCAAACCACCCCAACGATAAATACCTATAATTACATTCGGATAATATCCAATTACAATCTGACAGGCTACCTAAACACGCAACAGATTATCTCAGAACCAGTTTGTTTAACCAGACTAAAAGCTACTCAATTAAATGGCCGTTAACCTAAGTGGACACAATTAAAAATGCATAGAACAAGCAACAGTGCTGTATCATACATCACAAACACCATTAATAAAACATTCTGTCACCAGCCCACAATGCAAGCTTACTTCAAAGCATTCTACCTTTCACCACCTGGCCTCTCCAGAGTCGACAAAGTTGCGTTTGGCAAGCTTCAAAAAATACTCAATGGGTCAGTAGTGCTGCGAGTAGAAAACCGCAAGCTCCTCTGATGGTCCTGGAGGTGTAAACACAACACTCACCTTGTTTACCATGCTCTCATGCCCCTCCCTACCTGTTAGGAAACAACTTAATTCGCAGGAACTTCGACGCGCAACAGAAGGTCCCACCGCTAGAACTCACAGTTTGTTTGTACATGCGCTCTGGACACCAGCCGAACGATTATACTCCCTGTTATCTTCGCGTAGTATCGGGCGGACACTCACTGGAAAAGCTCACCTGCGAATCCTTGCTCCAAGCAGCAGCTTTTCCTTGGCCAGCTCTGAGTTGTGTACAGGATTTTCCCGATGACGGTTGTGCGTGTTTCTTCGCTGGTAGAGAAACTATTCAATCCATTACTGCAACATTTTCCCAGCCAATTAGTTCGAGAATATTCACTGTTTTCAAAGATTTATTCCGTCCTATCAAAAGAGTGTTAAATTTTCGGTCGCGAAAGTGTAGTTTGGTTATGCAAAAGTTGGAGATACTTACTGGAATGTTCCTTACAACTACTGTAGTTTGGGTAGAGTTATGAAACGCAAAACGTTCCTGTGAGAAGGGAAGAGCAGTGAGTGTGCGTGTTTGTTATTCCACAGTGTAAGGGCTAGGATTCAAAAGACCACCATCCAAGGGCGTCGAATTGAAAACCTCAGTCAGCATTGTGCTCGCTAAGGATACGGTTGACAGCACGAAAGCCTAGCCGGGCCCAGGCAATGGAATTAAGCTATCCTCCGTCGGCACTTTAATTGTTGTCTTCCTCGTGCGATCTGTGCAAGCAGGGTGTGCGAAGCTGTGAATATGTGATAATCTCAGATATTCGAAAGATGCTTTCCGTGATGGACGCTTTTGTGTTGACACTGTTGCTCGGAGGATTTTTATCTCTTAAGTCGTGAAACGAGTGTTTACAGATTGTGCACCGACTTTCATGTGCTTCGTACGGCTCGACAGACAATCCAACCACCAATGTAAAGCTGTGTATGGTGGGAATTTAGAAAATAATGTAAATTTGTTCGTTGTTTTCAAAGCAAAAGTTTTAGATGAGTTTAAATTAAATTCAATCAGAGCTGAAAGTTAGAAAAGTTTACAAGCGCAGAAATAATGGCCTTACAGAAAAAGTTATCAAATAACGATTTCGAGCTTCTCTCGATCAACAAGATGAACAACAACAGTAACAACGCTGGCAACAACAGCAACAGCAACAACGATACGAACGGAAACGGTATTGTGGGTATAATTAGCACCGGCGGGGCGTCCGGTGCCAACAGTAACAACGCCAATAACAATAACAGCGGTAACATTAAAATGCCCCCGAAGAAAATTCAATTCTGCACGCCGGAATTCAGCATTACTCCAATCGAGACGCTACCCGGTAGTACGGTGCGACCGCCACCAAATCGAAAAAGGTAAGCATAAGCATAAATGTTTAACAGCGGCTTATACATATCAGAACATTATACTTAATAGCATTGCACAGTTTTATTACCAAGACTAAAATCTAATCAAGTTGGCAGAAAACACATTTCTCAAGTATTTTAATTGGCTTACTAAAGTGACTTAATTTACTCAAAACTGTTCTACAGGTTTTTATAACCTAAGCCGACCAGCAAGAGAAAAAAACACATTTATAACGGGATTTGTTCTAATAGTTTTCGTTCTTGATGACTTTTGTAAACTTATTATCGGTAGTATAACGAAAATGCATCAAAACGTGCTATGAGTAACACAATGAGATGCAATCATTGTAAAACATTTTACGTGTCTTAAAATCGGCAATCACATTTAGAACAAACATCGGTAGAAATATTAGCTGGAGCTACAATTTTGCTGTATTTTTACCAGATTTCGCCACGGCGCTAAGTTAAAAATACGATAGTTTTGGAGAGCAATTTTTATCTGCAACACTTTGATAAAATCCCTTGCTTTAATGTAGATTTAACTTTTATATGCCGTCAAAAAATGGCGAAAAAATGCCAGGTGCCATAGCCTCTCCCCATCATCGGTAATCCTTTGACAGATTTTTAGGTCGTCTCAATATTGACATTAAATAGGGTAGATGCTCCAGTAGTTGTGGTAGTACCTGATTGTGGTGGAAGCTCGAAATATTCCGTTATTTTTGCTGATTTTGGTACAAGTCTGATGCTTGTAAATGATACATGTACAGGTAGTTCGAAACTTATTAAACTTGTATCAAAATCTGCAAAAATAATGAAATATTTCGAATTACACCATTACAGGTACAACCACAACCACTGAAGGATCTACCCTAAACCTTCAAATTTTCAAAAAAGTTGAAATCTTTGAAATTTATATCATGCGATAGTTCTTAAATTTGCAATGAAACAACTAACGAATAAAATGGTTCTGTAAAGAAAAAGAACAGGGCTTTTAAATAATGTGTGAGAAATGTTGGCGGTCATCATGGATTTGGCCACCACATTTTATCAGAAAATCTCCCTTTTAGCTGAGCGCATGAATCAATTTTTATTTTAGAGCCGCCATTCGAAAGCTGAGAACAGGTACTATGAAATACACTTTTATCAAATTTGGTGTGCATTGGCACTAACTAAATGAAACAACTAACGCAATTTGCATACAACCCAATTATTGCACACTTTAGTCTTCAAGTCAGTCAAGTCTTTATAACACAAAATTCCGAATCTACAAAAAAGGTGTAACTATCGCGGTATAGCACTAGTAAACGTCACCTATTCTCCTAGATTCGGTTACGTCGGCTGTCACCGGATAGCACAAGGTTTCATAGGGAATTATCAGACCGGCTTTATGGGGGCTCGCGCCACTACGGAATAAATTTTTACCATCGCATCCGTCAGATCTTGCAGAAATGTCTGGAGTACAACGTGTTTACGCATCACATTTTTATTGACTTCAAAGCAGCATACGATACAGTCGATCGCAACCAGATAATGACAGATGACAATTACGATAATCGCGAGCTACAAACACTGCGTGGAGAGATTCCCATGGTAAATACATTGAAGTCGCTTTTTACGCGGTTTTTTACGCAAATTTCGGAACTTACGGAGTTTTTTTTACGCGATTTTCGGAATTTACGCGGTTTTTTACGCGAATTTCAGAATTTACGCGATTTTCGGAATTTACGCGGATGTGCTCAAAACGTCTATTTTTTCGCGTAGTGTTGAAATCCACAGTTTTTTTACGCGAAATTTTGTTTTTTTTACTCGAATTTAGGAATTTACGCTGTTTTTTTTACGCGAATTTCGGAATTTACGCGGTTTTTTTTACGCGAATTTCGGAATTTACGCAGTTTTTTTACGCGAATTTCAGAATTTACGCGGTTGTGCTCAAAATGTCTATTTTTTCGCGTAGTGTTGAAATCCACAGTTTTTTTACGCGAAATTTTGTTTTTTTTACTCGAATTTAGGAATTTACGCTGTTTTTTTTACGCGAATTTCGGAATTTACGCGGTTTTTTTTACGCGAATTTCGGAATTTACGCAGTTTTTTACGCGAGTTTCGGAATTTACGCGGTTGGTTTTACGCGAATTTCGGAATATACGCGGTTTTTTACGCGTTTTTGATTTACGCGGGACGTATCCTTCGCGTAAAAAGCGACTTGAGTGTATGTATTGCCAAATCTGGTAGGCTGTGGTGCGCTGGACACGTCGTAAGAATGCGAGACGACAGTGTGATGGAAACGGAAATGGTTTTTTTAATGCGTTTTAAGGAATTTAATACTTTGGAATCAAATTGAACCATTAATCATTTCAGATTTAACCTAAATTATTCAAGACCATTTATTGTTGACTTTCGTTCTTGGTCTTTGATCAATCATAGACCAACCCACGGTGGTCCGGATTCGAAAAAATACGGACATTAGCAATTGGGTAAAAATGCGTAATTTTGCAAGGGTGGTGTCTTCGGAGAAGTTTAATAATAAAATATAACGCATTTTTCTGCATTAGCAAGGTGACGGTGAATTCACGTATTAGGGTGATATGAACTATTATTTAAAAAAAAAATTCTCTAAAAAGTTGCAAAACATACTAAAATAAGCAACTTTGCTGAATATAGTATCTATCTATCTCTTACCGGTTGCGAAATATAATGATGTGTTAAAAAGGAGCGCTTAAAAATCAATTCTGCTCAACAACTTTGCACATATTTTTTTATTGCTTTCAAATGTTCTACAAAGTTATACAGTATGCGAAAATACACATTTTCTGTTAAGACTATATTTCACTAAGATGCACATTTAATGAGTTAAGTTTAATGAGTTATAAATTTTTTTAACAAAACATAACGCATTTTTCAATTGACTTTTTCTGGGATTGCTTTGGTGATCTCCTGCTGGAAATGTATATTTTTATAGACAAATACAGTACTTTCATCTAATGGTTGTCTGTTTTACGCGAAGTTGCCCGAAATTAAAAAAAAATTTTTTTTGAAAAGCGTGAATTTTTTTTTCATATTTTTTATAACTTATCATATATGCGTCCTAGCGACTACATTAGTAGGTGCGCTTAACAAGTAGTCGTTGTGACTCCTACTTTTTGTCCAATGCTGAAAGGCGCATGGGTCGAATCAAGTTATAATCTGAGATTATAACCGGATTCAAAAAAAATATTACTTTGATAAATCGACTATTGTATTTGTTTTTTCGTCTTTTTCTCGTCGTTTGATTTTTTTCGTTTTATATCTTTGATGAAAGGCAGTAATTCGGTCTTTTACTTGTTACGTGCATTCTGCCCCCTTCACTGCCATCTACTTGAAGTTGTTCGTTGTATTCTTAACGTCTGTTAGTCGTTTTTCTTTTTTTTTTTTTGACATCTCCCTTTCATCATTACATCACCAATATGTTGTCATTATTTTTGTCTTGTGAGGTGATTTTGGTCGCTCTTTATGGCGTCTTTTTGACATAATTTGTAGTCTGTTTCGGTTTATTTTTCTATGCTGGTCCAGTAAAAAAGCAAAGCTTTGGGCATAAACTGTTTTTAGACATTACCCTTCTTTGTCGACAGACTTCGCTGCCGGCTGTTAGAGTACAGGACAGTTACGAGGCTAGTGCAACAATCTTACTGACTCTACCTAGCACTACCGCCTAGCCGAGGTTCGAACATACGACGACTGGCTTGTTAGAACAGCATCGTACCTTGAAGCCAACTGGGCGGCTAGTCCAGCAAAGAATTACCTTCACTCGGTCTATTCTCATTTTTGACTTCTCTCCCCTTTCAATTCTTGATATCGACATGTCATCACTTTTTCGTCATTTTTTCGCTGTCTTTTCGTCCCTTTCGACTCTTTGTCGTCTTTGATCATCTCTTTGTTGTCTTTTTTGAATTCATCGCGTTTTTGTCATCTAACTATCGTATTTTTGTCGTCTCATCATGGTCTTGCTGGCACTTTTTCATCATTTTTATTCATTTCATTTTTCATTCATTTTTTTTATATTTATAATTTATATTGTTCAATAATTCATCTGACGCTGTTGTCTACATGAATAAAAACACTTCTAACTAACTTAATTAAAGGCTCTTGAGAGCAGCAATTGCTCTTTGAATTTACTACATGAAACATGGAAATCAAAATAACTGTACACTGTTACACTGTTAAACAAACAACACATAACACAAATGGGTTCATTCTGGCCATATTCGGTGCGTCTAAAGTTCAGTCGAAGAAACTCTCTATTTCGTAGAAAACTTGGGATGGCACTGATGTTGATTTGAGCCAGGATCGCTGGGCAATCTAATTCGCCGACTAAAACCTTTCTAATGAAGAGGACTCTTTCCGTCGTCTGTCCAAAGTGTCCACATGCAACAAACGACAGCGGTCTTGATACGGAGGCAGATCGTATGTGTTTCTCCATAGAAGATATTTAAGCACGTATCGAACGAATCTACGCTGGATGGCTTCCAATCTGGACGACCAAATACCTGAATAAGGACTCCACACTACAGCTGCGTATTCAATTACGGATCGCACAAGGGAGTAGTGAAGAGTGCGCAGGCAATGTGGATCCCGAAATTCGTTGGTGACTCGAAAGATAAATCCCAAGTTTTTATTGGCATTGGCTATTATGTACGAGTAATGCTCACGGAACGAGAGCTTCTCATCCAGGTGTACGCCAAGGTCTTTGATAACTGAGACTCTATCCAGTGACTCGCCATCGATAGTGTAGCTCCATTGAATCGGTTGTTTTTTGCGGTTGAAAGAGATGACCTAGCACACTGATGAGGAGCTCGTTCGTTTTGCACCAGTCGCCAAAGTTGTTGAGAAGCCTCTGAAGCTCGCGATAATCTTCATTAGACTTTACACTGCGGAAGATCTTCAAATCATCCGCATACAAAAGTTTGCATCCTCGAGGTAATACACATACATCATTGAAGAATAGTTAAAACAGCAAAGGGCCAACCCAAGCAGCACCATTTGTTGCATGAAGGGTTACGCAACTCTAATTGAAACATTCAAATATGGTAAAAGTTCGCATCAGTTACCTTTATCGAACTGTTATGTGATTGAAAAAGCGCAAGAGGTGGAGCCTATATGCAACCAATTGTTACACAGATGTTTTATGGAACATCAATGCGCGTTATCTATCCATTCGCGAGTACGATACTAAAAGAGATTTTAAGCCTATTCGCACTCCCACGAAATCCTATGCCGCGTTGTCAAAACTTGCGTGAAAATATAAACAAAAATACTTCCTTCTCTTTTTTTCTCGCACAAAAACCAATGCGCGTTATCTAAATACAAGCAGGTATTCGCGACTACGATACTAAAAGAGATTTTATGCCTGTTCGCACTCACATGAAATCATATGTCGCGTTGTCAAATCTTGCGACTACGATACTAAAAGAGATTTTAAGCCTGTTCGCACTCCCACGAAATCCTATGCCGCGTTGTCAAAACTTGCGTGAAAACAAAAACAAAAATACTTTCTTCTCTTTTTTCCTCGCACAAAAACCAAACGATTATGAGCAACTTCATCACGAATTATGTTTAGCGGGAACCGGGATTTCCTCTCAGGGCTCCAAGACGAAAATTATTTATATTAATATTCTTAATGCGACTTTAGTTTTTTGGGCCTATTATGAGCTAATCTCCATGCCATTCATAATTTATCGTGCAAAATATAATTTTGCTTTGTATTATTTGATGCGCCTCCTGAAAGTTATTAATTTATTTATTTTCAAGTTTAAAGAATTAACCCAGCCAGATTAAGCATTCGTTTACGATGGAAAAATGCGGTGTAAATCGAACTAGATACTGCAATCAAATAATATTTTAGTAAATGCCATGGATTCCTGATGAATGTTCGTGTAATTATTGTTAAAATAAAAACATTCCTTCGTTGAAAAATATTTTTTCATAAAAATATGGCAGAATATGATGTTACATTGGTTGTATTTGTTTGGTTACATTTTATTTAACAATATGCCGTAATCAACATGATGCAACATCATGTGACATTATTGTTTAGCAATGGCATTATAATAACACGATGTTGCGATGAAGTTTCATGTTACTAGATATAGACTAATATATTTGTGACAGCCAGTATAAGTATTGGATAACCTGAATCGAACATATTAATAACATGAAGTTGCTTATTTGTTGCATGTTTCAATACTGTAACCGGTGAAGTTTTTTGCAATTTAAACAAGACTTAATAGCCACATGGAAGATGTTGCAAGTGCTGCTTGGGAAGATTGCTACCTTGCGGATCACCAGATCGATTAGAAAATTGATTCGAACGCGCGCTGTCCAGTCTCACAGAATCATCATCTTTTGTCATCATTTAGTAATTTTTTGTTGTTGTCTTTTCGCCACTTTTTGCCATTTTTTCGCTTATTACTTTTTGTCAAGACAACAAAAAGTCTTTATGCCGCATGTTAGTCGCCAGTTTTGCATCGCATTTTCGTCGTCCTTGCGCAAGCCATTTTTTCGCTTCTCTTCGTAGTTTCTTCTTCGTAATGTAATCATCTTTTCAACGCTTTTTTGTTGTTTTTTCTGACGGGTTAAATACTCAGAAGAAAGAGTCAAAAGAGAAGAATTCAGTCCGTAAGTAAGGTCATTGCAAATTATTTTTAAAGTTTTTGTCACCCTCCCCCCCCTAACTCCCCTTTTGAAATTGGCATGAAAAATCTTTTTTTTTGTAGGATATAAGCAAAATATTTTTATAAAATCCATTGTCTATGGCCTCTACAGCCTAAAAACTCTAAAAATGAGTATTAACGCTTCTAACACGGAACAGAAATGGAAATTTCGAACAACGGAATTTCCAAAAATCGGCAAAAATAATTTTCATTCGATTTTATCTTTCTTTACGTATTTTTTTGCATAGAAAACTATAACGAATATACAAAAAGCAAGAATAGATTTAGTTTTCACATTTTTTTGCTCGATTAAAAAAAAATCTCTTCCCCCCTTCAGTTGGCCAACACCAGAAGGACAGCAACTTTTTTAAATATTTGTAATGGCCTAAGTTACTTAAGACGACCACGAACAAAGTGTAATGCTAATTAACCCCTCTAAGGTCCACATCATTTTTAGCACCGTAAAATTCACTAAAAGGGTCGTAACTTTTTTATCTTCCAATATTTTTTCACCAAATTTAGGGGATTTCCCGAAAATCTTTTCTATTTTCATAATATCTATACGTAGAGGGAGATAATATCTATAGACAATGGCCATATGTCTTATGGCCCCGGAGTTATTCCGGAGTTCCTTGGGGGATCGCGGCATGGCTTTTTTAGATAAATTTGCCTATTTGTTTGAAATCGGTTGATTTTTGTAAATATATCATCGACTGTGGACATATAAGTTACTTTGCCGAGCCATGGCGCGCACGATCCGGAACCGGTTCCCACAAAGGGACATTTCAGCATTAGTGAAGTATGTCGTGTCGCATATCAAAAAACATCAGCATTCGACAGAATAGCGATTGGCGATCAGTTCATGTCTCTCAGAGGACATATGGCCGATTCCGGCCCCGGGGAGAGTTTCTTTTCTGATTCAAGCACGGAACGGATTTCGAAGGAATTTGTACGGGACCTGGAATCGACAAGTTGCCAACAGAGTATCCAAAGTATGATGAATGGTGTTCGAAAATTCTAAACTTCATTAAACCCAATCGGAATAAGTTAAACATAAATTTTCAAAGCGTGATAAATGACCTTCATTTTGAGTACTCAATATTTTTGTTTCATTAACATGATTCCGAGATAAATTCGTTCTTTCTTGCGTCCAGATATTGAATGACTCAAGCTTTATTTACAGACTTCATCAGTCTGTATTCCGCACAATTTCACTAGACTAACAAAATGGTTAAGAGCATATGCGATCAAACGTTTGTTGCGAAATTATTTACAAAATTGAACAAAAAGCATGGCCGCTCCACCCATCTAAATGCAGCAGCCAGATGTTGTTCGAAACACGCATAATTTCATTCGTCATGTGAAATCGTCTCGTAGAACAGCGATTGTTTGCGTCTGTGCCATAAAACAGAATTGCGAGATGTCTCCGTTTATGGACCGGCTAAACTCATTTCGGAAAATACCAATAAAGTTCCTAATATTTGCTAAACGGTCAGTTCACTGCCTTTCCGAATTTGGTGCAAACACCACGTTTAATAAAAGTGAGTTTTAAGACCGGCTGGCAACTGACATCTGGCCACCTAATTGATATGAGTTTATTGACGCAGATTTTTTCCCCGTCATAAAGTTGTTTATTGTTTCTACTGTTACGATATAAGAACATGTAGAAATTGGATGCTACAAAAAAAACCTCCAACCGCTCTTCAATATGGATATTTACGAATATTGCAGTTTGTGAAAAACCATGAAATTATCCTTACAGTCAATTCTCAATATATTTATTTTATCAAACCTCCAACGCTATGAATACCACAAAAATATAATAATAATAACGTATTAGAAGCTTTCTATACGAGATTTTTTGCATTAATGGATTTTTAAACAGAATGTCGGCGCATATATTACTGAATTAACACAATTTTAAACTGATTTTAAAATTGAAGCATTTTTAAACGGTACGTATGTATCCTACGTCAGTTCAGTTTCAATGCATGTTATACTTCTTATAGACTAATGCTTTTTTAATACCGGATTCCGATCCTTTTATTCCACCAGCCCGATTATTCAAACTATTAGACAGTCGTAACTGCATAATGCATACCCATAGTTTTACGGAAACCTGCATTTGATGCGCTGGATGGTAACTGCTATATATCCGCTATACGTGGTGCACCACCACGAAAGGACAGCGAAAAATGCACGAGAATAACTCGTGTTGTGGCGTGGGTTTATGGGTCGTCTGTTCCTTCCACGCACCATGCGGGTCTCTCTATTGCGCTTTCTGGAACGTGCAGACGGGAATGCTCCAAACAACAGGGAAATGGCAGAACAGTACCTACACGTACGTTCTCGGTTATCGTCCCGGAAGGCTCAACGTGCGCTTCTCGCCAAACGTGAGACGTAAACCCGAATGAACATAAAACGGAAAACTTTGTTCAGCTGGAAATTGATCCTGTATAACGACGCTTCAATGCTCTGGAAAAATTCAAGCATCCACCCCAGTGCGGGGTGCTGTTGAAGTATGGAAAATGCGGACGGAAACATCCACGGCGCGGTTCCTATCACACTTTCCTGCTTTGAACATTTTTCCTTTGTGCTGGTCATGACCCACATCGGAGTTTCCTTCGCACGATAGTCGGTTTCTTTAAACTTCACCCATCATGAATCATCCACCGTCAAGCATAACATTCATGGATTGATATATGTTTGTTCTTCGGGAGTTTTCGCTCTCTTCCATTTGGTAATGCTGTACACAATCGAATGGGGTGGGGGGGAGGTATGTCGGAATGCTTCCTTATTTATGGATGGCTTGTTCAAAGATCTTTCACCGTCCTTAGTTATTTGAATATAATTACCCAATTATTCAATCAATAAATAAGCCATATTTCTTCACGCCGTTTCGCGACCCGACTTTTGCAGCGATTTTTAGAAAATGAAGCTGGAAATTATTTCAGAGGACAGCAAATGGGTGTCAGTCGTGATTAATTGATGTTGAATCGATAAATCAGGACCCATGTTATTTTGCAAGAGTTACGGTTCAATTCAAGACTGGTAACCTGTTACTTAACATTTCAGAAGGGAATTGAAATTCAATCCGCACCGGGAGGCCATAACGAAACGTAAAATATACGTTGAAATTAGACATCCGATTAGTTGATCTCTAGATTAGCTAAAACATAGGGACAATATAACAACATATCGCATTACGAGGAGTGAACCCTGCTTTAATTCTGAATACCACTGACTTGTAGGCTATTACGCCAGTACCTACGGACAGATACAGCATTCGACATTTTGTCAGCCAGCTGGATGCTTTTTATCCTTGTGCTGATTCCACTAACATTTCTGTTTGTTTCGCAGTCGCTTCAAATATTTGCGAGGCTGTTATTGTTAGGTGGGCTCAACTCGGTGCGATGAATTCGTTAGAAGCAAAATTTTGATGTTCTGATAAATTTGTAAATCATTCAATTTGCGTAAAGCACCACGTACTTTAATGTCTCATGAATTTTGAACAGCATTTTCTTAAAGTAGAGAGCTTATCCCGACTTTTAACAAATATTTTTGATAAATATAGATTTTATTAATGACATTTACGAGCAAGAAGACTTTCTCTTAATTTATTAATTTATTGCCAAGCAATAACAAACCATTCTCTATGTATGCTAAATACATTCGATAAATCATAGCAGATTTCAGGTTATTTATTTCGATGACATAAAATAAATTGAAAATTTATGCACCAAATGAGCCCTCCTAATGGGACCATTCCATCTGAGAAAGTAAAGATAGAAGAGTTACGGCAGATTCTTTCACGTTATACTAAATGTTCTCATGTAGGATTTTTTATGATGGTGTTTACACGCAAGCTCCTTTGCTTTTATGTTCAATGCTATTGAAACGAAGACTCACTTCAGACCATCATCATACGTAAATACATGGAAATTGGTGAAGGAAGTCTACACCTCGCCGCAACAAGAAGCTTTGACTGGGAAAGGAAGTAATCTGAGAGGACATTCGTGCTACCGTGGATCAAAATGAATTTTTTTCACCTATCTCTGAATGAAGTTTTATACCGAATATTTTGATCGTCCTTTTGAATGGTTTATTTTTGCTTTAATTTGAAACGATGCTAAGCTTGTTGAGTAAACTCTGATTCCAAGGCAAATCGCGTGTAAATACCAATTATACTGAAAAAAAAAATCAGACCGACATGCACTTGTTGATACTCTTGGTCTACAGTTCAATACCATGTTCATCGCTAAGTGGAGAAGATTTTTCATCATTGAAATTCAAATGTTTATTGACTCGTTCAACGAGCTACTAGTAGTGCGGCATGGCATTGGTTTTCAGCCACAACAAAAGTTATTTAAATGCAGACTTTCCAATCGGTGACTCGGAGTGGATGATAACTGCAAATTCGATGTTTTTTTTTTAGTTTTGTGAGTTCTCAAACAGTGGTTTAAGAAAAAGGGGTTCTATATTTCTGAAAAATCATAAAACCAATCGAATAAACCATCATGCGATGGGATTTTGACTTTTTTAACAAATGTAAATCATAACAGTCTTACGAAATTTGTACAGATAACTTCGAGGTCTCCGCACCAAGCACTGAGGTCGCGACCTCATTGACATTTAAAATCGATCAAAATTCTCAATATTAACCGTCAACGAGGCCGCAACCGCGGTGCTAGGTAAGGAGACCCCGAGCGCACGAAATGGTTGGTTTGAAAGTGAATGCGATGGAGATGAAAAAGTTTGGAAAAATGATCTGAGCATTGCCACTGCGGAGTTCAAATATCGTCAATTGGTCAAATACCGACGAGCTATCAAGCGGTTGACCACGATTCTGAGGAGTAAAAAGTACCAAAAGGAGGACAGATATCGTGATTAATTAGAACAATTCTGGCGGATTTCTAAATAGATCCTAACTGCAAATGCAACTGATTCTCTTTGTGTCTCCTCACTTACGCTTATCACAACGATGCAAATACACTTGAACGCATCTTTTTCGCATAAAATGGTAGCTGCCGTCATAAGTTAGTTAACCGTTAAGAAAAATTAGATTGATATGCTTTTATGCAGCCGTGGAAAGCGTAAGAGAGGACAAATGAAGAGAATCTCTTATTTACAATTAGGATCTATTCAAAAAGCAGGCGAAAATTGTTTCGAGCTGACGACACGCGCAAGCTTTACGAGAAGGTGGACCAATAAATACCTTAATGACGATTTTACACAAGGAGGCAAAACGGAAGTTAACCAACATGCTTTAAAAATTTGACCCACTTTCACAATATGTGGAACAGCTCAAAACATGCGTATTTTTACACACTATTTTGAGTAACTCTTACTCCTTTTATGAGTTTAACGCAGAAGCTCATTAATGAGCAATATTTACTTAAAAATGAGTGTCATTTCACCCAAAACTGAGTAGCACCTACACAGATTATGAGTAAATTTAACTCAGTTATGAGGTCGGCCTAAACTACTTTTCAGGTCGGCCTAAAATTGGATTTCTGTCTGTCTGTCGGGATGTTCCTTATAGAATCGAAAACTGCTGAACCAATCGGCGTGAAAATTTGTATGTAGAGGTTTTTGGGGCCAGGGAAGTTTCTTATGATGGTTAGAGACCCCTCCCCCCACTAAGAGTGGGGGCTCCCATACAAATGAAACACAAATTTCCTCATAACTCGAGAACTAATCAATCAAATGGAACCATATTTGGCATGTAGATGTTTTTGGAGGCAAGAATTTTTTCTATGATGAATTAGGACTCCTTACCTTTTTAGGAGGAGAGGCTCCCATACAAATGAAATACAAATTTCCTCATAACTCCACAACTAATCAATCAAATGAACCAAATTTGGCATGTGGGTGTTTTTGTAAGCAATTTTTTTTTCTATTGTAAATTGAGATCCCTCCCCTCTTTAGGAGGGGAATTATGACCCTCCCCCCTTTGATAGTGGGGGGCTCCAATATAAATAAATTGCAAATATCCTCATAACTAGAGAACTAATCAAGCAACTGCAACCAAATTTGGCATGTCGGGGGTTTTGGAGGCAGGAATTTTTTTTATGATGCTTTAAGACCCCTCACCCCTGTGGTAGGGGGATAAGGACTCTCATACAAGTAAAACAGAAATTTTTGCGTAACTCAAAAACTAACCGAACTCGATAAATTTTAGACTCTTTCATAAACACAAAATTTGTTTCATACGCTCACTCGTGTCACTGCTTTCTTTTCCGGAGTTCGCTTGATGTTAGCATTAACTTCCATTTTCTCCGAGGGTATTCCGTCGTCGTCACTTCGAGTCGAGCCGTCGTCTGTACTTACTGCAAGAGCTGCTACTGTCACTGGCGCTGGTCTCATTTTCGCTCACTGAATAATCGCTGCTGCTATCATGAGTCATATTTCGTCGTCTATATCACTGCGGTTTGCTTCTTCCGGTTCATAGGTGCTTGGAGGATGCTCGCGGTCTTCCTGGGTTCGAACGTATTTTCCCTGGTTTGCCATTGCTCGATTTTGGCAATGTGCAGTTTTAGAGGTCCCAATCCACTATTATTTGCCAATTTGCTCGCTGCTTAGTTGCGATTTCAAAATCGCGACGTTTGGGATGATGCAATCAAGCATTTTCGCGTATCCCTTTTTTGCAATGGCATCGCTATGAAGCGATTTAAGCGGTGCTTTTTTTTTGCATGGCGTTAATCTGCTGCAATTTTATTATTCAGAATAACGAAAGCAAAAGGTTTTTTTTCGCAATGGCGTCGTTTTGAAACGAGTTAAGCAGTTTTATTTATTTTTCCCAATGTACTTGCGTGACGCGGTTGTCCCAATCCACTTGCTATTGACATGATTTTTTTTTCGATGTTGAACAATCTTATGCAAGAATAAATTCCAGTAGTACAGGTATACCTCGATAGTACGTACTCCTCCGCTTCATTTAGCGTACGTATCACCGAAATGTACGTACTATCGAATCTAACATTGTGGCTTTGAAAAATTGTTGTATTATACTTAATACTGCATGCAATTTGCAAGTTTGCATACACTATTGAATAAATATATATTTTAGTGGTATTGATTTAATATAGCGGGTATTTTTTAACTTTTTTAAATCAATGATTTTGCCCTTTGCGAAACTTGGAATGAAACAAATAAAGTGTTGCTGAAAAGTGTACGTACTATCGAGGCAAAATGTACGTACTATCGAGGATACGTACTATTGAGGCAAAATGTACATATTATGGAGGGTACGTACTATCGAGGGTACGTACTAACGAGGGTACGTACTATCGAGGTATACCTGTACTCCAAAGAATTGGCAGGATCGCTAGATGTGCGACCAAAAGTGAGGATCGTTGAAGCAGCTCTGCCCAGTCGCGCTTATGAGTGGTGGTAGGTCGGGCGAACCATTACTGCAGGGTGTTCAATAAGTTCGAATACACCTTAAAAATGTGTTTAAAAAATAAAAATACAAGATATTCTTTTCTGGGTCAATTTTTATTGAAGCAGTGTTTATTGAGAAACTTTACGACATATTTGGCGGAAGAACCCCCCCGTTTGTGCTTAATGACGAGCTTGAGACGTTTCTCAAAAGAAACACACGCGGCACGCACCTGGTCCAAAGAGGTCTCGTCCAAAATCTTGGAAATCAGCTTCTTAAATTAGTCCACTTTATGTTCGCTCTGCTTGGCCAGCATGTACGGCCATACATAAAAGTCCAGGGGATTAAGATCCGGGGAGCTAGGAGGCCATAAAGTCTTATCGAGAAAATCAGTCAAATTCTCCCGACACCACTCTTGGACGATATTCTCCGTGTGGACCGGTGCGCCGTCCTGTTGAAAGACGTAATGATCTTTCCTGTAGAGGTCACGAAACTCGGTCTTATAGTACGCGGCGTAGATTTTCACGTGTTTCTAGATAAACACCAGTGGAAGCTTTCCACGCTTGGATGCGATCCCTCAAACCATCACCGACGCGGCGCTCTGGAACCGCGGGATGTTTATGTGGGACGGGGAGGAGCTGGCCAACGTCGGCACCCACAGCCGATCATTTTGGACATTGTGCGGCTTTTGCAAGATGAAGAGTTTCTCATCAGAAAACACGAACATCTGACCAGCGTGCCGCGAAAGTATCAGTTTTGCTTGCTCTGTCCAGCCTCTTCTTCGTTGTAGCCTCTGTTACCCCGTGAACCTTGCGTTTCTTGTACGGCTTGCATCCCAGGTCGTACGCCATGATGGTGTGGGCAGTCCCGATCGACACATCCAGGTCAACAGCGGTCTTCCGGATCAAGCGGTTCATTTTTAGACGAACCCACTCCCTCACCACCTTGATGGCTGCTGGCGTCCTCGCCGAGCCCGTCTTCTGGTTCCGACCGATGGTGTTATAGTTAAAATTCCGCTTCACCACGTAGTACTTCAACCGCCGAAATATGCCGCCGAGTCGCTCACCTCTCGGAAACAACTTTACTACGACGTTACGGTACGCCTTCATCGCACGCGGTAAACAAATAACAAATGACATCAAATCGACACCTTGCGCGTCGGTTAGCCTATATATGAGGCTAAAGCTGACACCAATACCAATACACAGAATGCACATGATGCGCACTTACACAACGATGAAAAGTTGTATTCGAACTTATTGAAAACCACGGGAATGACACTTCCAATACCAACCTGTACAAAAAAAACGGAGCCAACATAGAGCGGGCCCAAGCTGACAGCTTCATAGATGGGCTCAAGCTGACAACCGAGTCGGATGTGTTAATTGTTAAATTTTGTTAGTTTTAGTTTGATTTTAGCCAAGGTTTTAGCATCACATAACCAATGACAGGCAGGCAATTGATACGAAATACATGAAACTGTATGGATACGAGAGAGAATCTCTCATTGTCATTTAGGTCTATTTGAAAATTTACCCGAGAATTCTCTTTAACAGCCCCACCGGCGCCAGGACCATAAGGGTTCAACGTACAAGATGGCTCGATCAGGTCGAAAGTGATTTGCGGCTTTTGAGACAACTGTGAAACTGCTGATGGCTCTATGCTGCTGCTGCTGATAATAATAACGATGATGATGATGATGATGGATTTGCCCAGCATGTGGTTTCAACAAGGTGGCGCTACTTGCCACACAGTACGCAAAACATAATGAACCAATTGAGGAGTGTGTTGGGTGAGCAATTCTCGCGTACCATTTTGAAACGTCCAATCTAACAATGAGACACTCTCTTTAATGTTCCACTCTTTAGATTAGTTATCATGGCGACATAAACAGATTTAAATGCAAGTTTTTCTAACAACAACATAATAAAACTTAGAATTGTTTCTTGGTATGGGACTGAATGATCGAAAAACTAGCGCAAAATTGAACCTTTCGCAGGGACGACCTCAATTGTAGTCACAATTAGGGTATTGTCGTTATCGTCGGGCCACTGTTATGGTCGGGCCATCACGATTTTACAGTTTTAGTAACTCTTGATATCTATGATACAACCATTGTAAAACTTCTTACTGTGATAGCTAACTTTTCACAATATTGTGAGTTTCAATCGTGTATTCAAAACACCCGTACTGAATTCAGTTACTAAATCTTACAAAAAAAGTTTTCCACGCGCAATGAGCTTTTCTTCAAGAAATGATTCATGAAATGCAATTATCGAGATAAATTTTGAAAATGTATGAAGTGTGTTGTGCTGCACACGAAGACTATAGAAAAAATCAGAGGAGTTGTGTACAAGACACGACCGCATATATAGGTGACGCAGGACTACGTAAGTCTCTTTGTATAGTGACAGTAGCAAGTATTCATGCTTGTAATCATTCGATTCTTCATGTATACATGCTATATGTAACATATATACATGCTACATGCGTTGTATGTAACATTTATCAAAGTAGTAACATTGCATACGTTCAATTCTCAAAAGATTGTGCATTTGAAAACAATTTAACAAAATCAAGAACGCAAACTACTGCTTTCCTGCTACCTTACTGAAATTAAGGATTGTTTTTATTATCCATATTTCCCACGTTGAAGGGATTTTACCAATTCAATCCTATTTTATCAGCACATCTTTTCACTACACTTCTAATGAAACGGCAAGCATGCGTATTCATACAGAGTCATATTGTAACCGAACACTACAGCTGTAGCACATTTTTCCAACACAAATTTCAAAATCGCCTAGGTTTAATCGTCTCGCAGTAAAGAATTTGCGATCTATTCGGACAACGAACTTGTGTCATTTTTTCTGGCACACTTCCCCAACACAGACATCAAATTGGACTAGGTTTAATCGCGTTCGTAAGAAATCTGTTGGCACGAGGGGGCTTGGTCACTCTCTCTGGCGTACTTCCCAAGCAAGGACATCAAAATGGTCTAGGTTGAACCGCGGTGTTAAGAAATCTTGTTGAAATGAGGAAGCTTTGTCTCCTGTTTTGGCTTACTTCCCAAGCACAGATATCAAATTGGTATAGGTTTAGATCATCGTAAAGAATCTTCCAACCAATCACGAAGCGAGAATTCTGGTAAAACATAGGTTCATTATTTCCAATTTTTCAATAGTTCAACATCAAGAATCCATACTTTTCTCCATTTGAGTCGATTCTTGGAAGATTTTCCGATCGATTGGTGTAAGAATATTGAAAATCGATCGGAAAACCGCTGAGCTATTAGCGCTCAAAACCTTTCATTTTTCGTGACGCTCGCATTTTTCGATTTTTCGGAATGGCACCCTATCTCAAAACTTGCTGTAAGACGTAGTCCTACGTCAAAATTCCTCCAGTAAGGTGTTTGGGAAGGCCAAGGTGAAATACTAGAAAAGCGCTATTTGTAAAGGTCGGGCCACTTGAGTAGTCATGGTTGGGCCACCATAATTTTAAACGCAGAAGCGCAATAATCGCTAGAGAATGTCACTCACGTGAAATGTGATGAAATAAAGCAAAATTAATACGATAAAAACCTAGATCTTTGTTGTTTTTTTTTTCATTGTAGTTGTACAATTCAGACAAGATCGCCAAAATTTCGCAAAAATGCAATTAAAAATAGGATATTTGTACCTATATGAGCCGTGGTTCACGGAATTCATTCTTTTCATGTCTCTATATAGAATTTCGATACGTATGTCTTAGATTTTCTGCGATGGCCTAACCTGTACAACATGGCCCGACTATGACAACAATTTTTGTCTTCACGTAAATGCCTATAACTTTTTTATTTTTCAAGCAATCACTTCAAAACTTTCCGGAAATATACCTTATTCTTAGACCTTCGCAACTATGTATTTAGATTTCCAAAATTCCCTTTGAAAGGAAAATTATGGGCGAATTCCAAAACGTGGCCCAACCACTTTAAAAAAAAATTATACGTTTTTTGCAATTTTTGAGTTTCATGTCAAAATTAAAAATCACTTTTTTAAAGCAAAATAAATATAGATAATTGGCAAAAATACTATTTCTGAAGATGGCTGAATAAAAGACAGTAAACTGAAACATGAGACTTCAATTCTTGCCTGATTTTTAAATAGGTCCTAACCAGGGAATCAAAATATAATTGTTCATACCCAGAAATAAACGACAAAAACGAAGAGCAATTAACCAGTTCTCTGTCTTTAAAACAAACATACGTAGCAACCAAAATGTTTCACGACAACAAAATAAAGCGACAAACAAATATTTCCTCACGGGAATGAACAGGATAACTTTCGGTGAGAATATATTTCGATACATACTCGCTCCCACAAGCGCTTGGTTTGGTGTTAAAATAAACTACAATATATAATACAATATGTGTTTGTAGCAAGTCGGCTGATTAAAGACAATACTTTATCAGTAACTTAATCCAAAAGGACGAACAGCAAAAAACTTAAGAAAAAGATTAGCTTACTTTAACCCAAAATCTGACGTACAATGCAAACCACTGGTAAGTTACCAACGTTACCTTACTAACGTAACTACCAGACACTGGCGCTGCCGATAGAGTGTGACTTGATTAGGTTTGTTTTTGTTGCGTACAATAACGGGTGACAACTAAAATTTTGGATTTTTTTTCTCAAGCTGTCAAAAAAAGACAAAACAACACGAAGAAGATCTGATTTACCGAAATCAAAGATACATTATCCATTGTTGAAAAAAATAGTGTACATTTGAAAACGGTTCGTAATCGGCTGTTCGGCGAAGCTTTCGTTTGACGTCGAAACAGAAGCGTTGTACGGCCGGCATGTCAACTTTGCGAATGCATCTCTTGATTCTACCAATCAACTGTTTGCAATTCGTGGCTCTCCAGTTATTTTTGTACACCAAGGAAATCAAAATCCCGAAGAAATCTTCGATGGGGCGCACTGAGACAGATTTTATGGGTCGTGGTTTTTGGGTAAAAATGGGATCAAATGGGTATTCTGAAACGATTGTGTTTTTTTGACGTAATGCGATGATGCTCTTTCCGGCCAAAACACGTATTGTCCATCTGCATGATGTTTTTGTTGAAACGGGATCAAGATTTTCTTCAAACATTCGTCTAGTGCATCTTAATTAATAGCCAAACCAGAGAGCTTGTTGTTGAAGAAACGAGAAAGAGAACGATGTCCTGCGTTCATAATTTTGGCTGGTCTTCCACTACATTGCTTGCGAATAGTTGTTGGGCATCTTAGGCTATGGTAAACAGCCGAAGCCGCAACATATTTGCTTTTTAAATGTTGTACCGTAAACTTTTTCCCGAGATTTCTGTGGAAATTCGTAGAAGTGTACAACGCACTCGCGGAATGCTTCTTGTTTTGACGCCGTTTTAAGCAAAACTTGGCAAGCATAAACAAAACAAAAAATACTGACAGAAAGAGGTTAGAAAGAGCGAACACATACATTTCTCCCTGAGCTCGTTTGTTGTTGAGTATAGGAGCCTCGAAAAAATTCCAAAATTTTAGTTGTCGCCCGTTACGTATTGCATACAACAGTGTATCTCTTTCCCAAGCAACAGCATAGCTGTCATGAAACATCTGTATCCACGATAAACAGCTACACACTTAAAAAATTTAAGTCACGAATGAATAAGATTAACTCAGAACTGAGTGAGTTTCAACTCAAAAGTGACTAAAATCCAACTCACTTTAACAAAAAGTGGAACAGCCCAAAAATTTGTGTAATTAAGCAATTTCTCAATTCTAAGTAGTTTAGGCCGACCTCTGAGTTATATTTAATCAAATTTGTATAAGAACTACTCAGTTTTGGGTAAAATGGCACTCATTTTTTAAGTAAAGATTGCTCATTTTTGAGGAAACATTGCTCATTCATGAGCTACTGGGAGGAGTAAGAGTTACTCAAAATAGTGTGTAAAAAATACGCATGTTTTGAACTGTTCCACTTTTTATGAAAGTAGGTCAAATTTTTTAAGCATGTACGATATCTTGTTGTCGTAAAGGCCCAAACAGAATGCTGCGTCAACGCATCCGTCAGCGTCAATTTGACAGTAAACCCATAGGAAAACTGTCAGAATAACGCTGACGGACGCGTTGACGCGGCATTCTGTTTGGGCCTTAAGTCTCATGCAATAGTGACAAACTTTCATCAAATATTAGGCCATAAAAATAAAACAGTTTGCTTTGCTTTTCCCGTGTAAATCTTTCGGGGGAGTTTGATCTAACTCTTTTATTCATACGGCCTATTGTCCCAATATTTTGAAGTACGGACAAAATCATTGTCTGTTATGTGTTCGTGATTTTTGATTCCCTGGTCCTAACTGCAAATGGGGAATTCTCTTCATGTCTCCTCTCTTACAATAGTTATGGCTGCATAAAAGACATTCAATACAATTTTTCTTAACGATTAGCTAGCTTATGATGCCAGCAACCATTTCGTGCCGATAAGATGCGTTCAAGTGTATTTGCATCCTCATGAGAACCGTAGGAGAGAAGCCACGAATAGAATATCTTATTTGCAGTGAGGACCCTTTCAAAAATCAGGCCAGAATTATTCAAAATGTTTCAATTCTATTTCCGAAAAACAACAAAAACTATCGCTAGATTAGTAAAGATTGTTATAAACTGAGGTATAGAGAGAAGGGCAGAGTTGGAAGGAAAGCGAAAAAAATTAAAGTGAAAGGGAGAACAAAAGAGTGACAAAAGGGAAAAACAGAGAAAGAATAAATGGTAGGGCGAGAGTTTCGATAGAGATGCGAATGGAATGCGAGAGATGCCGAAGGGAGCAATAAAGAAGGAGCGAAATAAAGTATGAAAGAGAAAAATAGAGAGAAATGGCGAAAAGTGGAGAAAATGCGAAACAGTGAGAAAGGGCGAAAGAGTAAGGGAAAGGCAAGAGAATGAGAAATGGCACGGAATATGAGAGAAATGGCAGGAAATGAGTGTGTATGTGTGAATTAGAAAACATTGATTTTAACAACCATTGGACAAATTTGTGAGAAACTCAGCTAGCAATCAAAGAATGTTATTTACATTGCATTTATAATAAAATGTGCATTTAATTGCATGGCCAAATGTACTACTCATACATACAGTATAAAAGACATTAGGCTGAAGCTGAATAAATAAAACAGTTCGCAGTGCATTTCCTGTAAAAGTTTTATGGAAGAAGTAAAATAAACTCTTTTATTCATACTGCCTATTATACCTTCGATAATTGTTGACGGTGAACAAAGAACGTCAACAGTTAATTGTTATTTATAACATTTACGGGTAACTCAATTGTTGCCAACTTTTCAGTGCAACACCTGTTCATCAAATTTAAAATTAAAACGTTAGCAACACAAAAAATTACCTGGTACTTTAAGAAGAAAAGAGTCGTTATTAACTGCTTCAACTGCGTCAAGAGTTCAGCTTTTAAAACTGTATTCACTGTGTTTTTCTTGCCAATGTAAATACATAGAATACATTTTCATGAACAGAATTTTCGTTTCAATTAAAAAATCTGTTCTCGAAATTCATAGTATCAATGACGACTCAATTCTCCCTAATCTGGATGTATCCCGATTGCGTTCCTTTCAGCGACTGACTGAAATGCCATAAAGACACCGGTAGCGACATAAACACACATAAACACACGAAAACACCCTTCCTATCTTTGCGATCAGTGTTTTGACATTAAATTCGACATTTAATCTCTTGTTTGTTAGTATAAAAAAATCGGTTCGATGCATGAACAATACCCCTCCCGCGGAAAACTTCCTTTGTTATGTTCGAATTACGTCATCTGGCGGTGCTGTTTCGGTTTCGATAGCTATACGTCCTACTTTAGTTTTTTTATCTGACAATAAAGAAAAACAATCTTATCGTAAAACGACGGCACGGCAGTCCATTTTATTAGATTTCGACAGTTGGGTACAGGAATATATGGAAACCCCTAGCCTCGTGGACCACCCACGTACTAAAATGTTTCGCGGAATTTTTAACTGAACTGAGCGTTTCTAGTTGAATCCCTTAAATCGTAGCTAAAATTATTTGTTTACTTCAGGTTGTAAACCACAGTCGTAATTTTGCAATAATATTTTATTTTTCAATCATTAAGTGGATTGACTAGAATGGTTTTTAACTTTTTCAGGTCTAGTTAACAACAACAACTAAAAAATGATGAAGAACTTATTAGTAGGACTTGCTTTCAGTCAAACGACTTGAATGTATTTTTTGATTCATTTTTTTCCATAATTTAACGAATGTTCGAAGCCCCAATGAAAATAATTCTTCCAGCTTGTTGTTGGAAATATTCTTCCATGCGTTGAGCAAAACTTTTCCCCGTTGTTGTTGGCAAACTCTTTTTGCGAAATCTTCCTTCGCGCTACCCGCCAGCTAATTCAATTACCTACACACAAAGCGTTCGCTACAGCATACTTTTAATCTGCTTTTTTAACGATGAAACTAAGCGGGCTTAGTCCCCAAACGTGCTCCTTTTCTTCCAAAAAAGAAGGTAAAATAGGTCAGCAGAAGATTATATTGCGAGTGTTTTCTTTTCAACAGAAAAAAATGTGTGGGAAGGAAATGATGGCAACTAGGAAGAAGCGTACAACATAGCTTCGGCGTGGGATTTTTGGTTCCTGATCTTACAACTGTAGTTTTAGGCAAACTATTGCGACCACACGAGTTTATTTTCAAGTGTTTCCGGCAGATTGTTTATGCTAATATTTTCGTGGGTGGGTGGTGGCACTTACTCTCATTTTAAAGAGCAAAATAAGGCCTTGACCTTGACCGATTGCAGCCTGGTGCCTGGTCCAAATGCCATTTGTTCATCCCTGAGAATCCGAAGAATTACTCAACTTTTATTAGCAAAGATACTCCTAACGATTGTAAATATTGTAATATAGGAAGCGTTTGGTACGGAAGGTCCACGCTCTCTTTCTTCCCCTTGATTTCATGGAGTTGAATGGAATTAGGTATCATTTCCGGTTCTACTTAATTCCTCGAAATTCTCTCTGCCGTACATGCTATGCAGTTGGCCTGACCTTTGACAAAAAAAGATAGATTCATGTAATCTTCATTTTCCAGGATGCTTTCAAGAATTGGCTGCGTTGGTAAGGGGTTAAATTAGATTTCAACAGAAATTGTGTGAGGGGTCAATCCCGGCTGAGGACTCGGGTTCGGATCTCAATCCCGTGAAATCACAAAAACCCAAACTGTTAAAGTAATTATAATCGATACAAAAAAGAAAAAGTTGGTAAAACATTCATTAGGCAATTATTATCGAAACATAAAATGAAAAAGTTAAGCCAACAATAATTAAGCTGTGCATTGTATACTTCACGAAGATGTAGCTAAACTTATATTTAGAATAAATGCCACTCTATTCGTCTCAGACTTAACTGTAAGGAAAAAAATCCCATCAAAAATGTGTGACGCGAAAAGCAACGACGCGATTCTCCTTGCCGCTTCGCATGCTGCTCGAATGTAGGTGCGTGAGAATAAAATGGCATTCCTTGATGCCGGTTTGATAGTCTCACGTCTGCTGTTCACCCGCTCCTTCAACTATCCTGGCAAGAACACACAAAACAAAAATGAGATAATGAGATTGCTGTCGAAATTGAATTTCGTATCACCTTTCACGGTCAATGCGTAGTTCGGGATTCACAAGCAGGAAAGTGGAGGAAAATGGGTTTGCTTCTTTAACCAACAAGACGATTTTCAGCTCGCGCACGCAACCCGTCCCGTCGGTATTAGTGGAAAAAATCCTTACTTACTATTATGCTATGAGCTATGCATTTGAAGCAAAATTTTTCGTTTAGAGAGCGTCTTCTTCTGAACGATTCTGTCTAGCGGAGCCGATATTGTCTTTGTCAATCAGGCATCATCATATCCAAGTACCAAAAGCAAGGAATGTCACCTTGAGCTTGAATTCCTTGATGGTTCCTTGATGGATTTTTATTCTTTGACGAAAAAATTGGTAAAATAAACCATATTTACGGTAAAATTATCAAAATAATTTATTTAGAGCATTTATTTAGAAAATTTGAAAACAAACCGAAGTGAAGGAAATTATTCCGTAACAAATATGTTACAAAATAAGCTAATGACCAAGTTTGGCATTTATATAGCTTTATGTAAGTTCTTCTCACTGATTATATTGAATTAGAGTGTTTCAAATAAGCTATAGAACAATTGACAGACTTCTCATAAACATAAGAAATAATTAGAAAAGTTTGCTATAATTTCAGAAAAAAATACTGATTTTTTTTTTGTCATAGTACAAAAGCACTGCCACCACTGTAACGGGAGGATCTGTTATGAAACTTCCCACAAAAGTGTAACAACAAGTCGCAAAGAAATAATAAAAAAGAGCTCCACCATTAATTAGGCTTTTCTTGTGAAGACACCCAGTATCCTGTCAGGGACCCTAATTTGTTAGTGTCCGGCAGGAAAGCGAAACGGTACGCTGCCGGTTGGATGGTAAAAATGAACAGTAATTTTTCCAAAGCTCTATCTAACCGTCGCATCGTGGCTGGTTGTGTTCTGATAGCTGCCGGCCGGAAAGAGTGTGACCGAAGCAGGACAAAATATTCTGCTCTGCTACGCTCTGACTGATTGAGGATGGGCAGGTGTTGCATTTGCGGCGAATATATCGTTCCTCTTGCGTGCTAGGTTATCATTAGGCGGCCGCTTATCAATGGCACCGTGTGCCACTCCTTGAACCTGCGCGTTCGCTAAATTACTTTCCTTTGAGAGTTTACGCACAAAATGAACAAATCAATTCATTGTAGCGCGAACAAAAGCTCCTAACCTAGATACGTGCACTGACCACTGGAAATGAATTTCATGTCGACATTTGTTGGCATTTGATTTATTGCGTGGCGAAAATTTCGCACGCACTTCAAAAATAACCTTCGAGCAAAATGAACCTATGGCGATTCAGGAATTGATTCAGAAATATAACTAGGACTGTGCTGTCAATCAAATTTCGCAAGTTTTCTCTATTTTAGTATTTGCTTTTTTACCAAGGAAAAACTTTTCGCTTCAAATCTTCTCCCCACAAAAAAAAACATACATTTCAAAAATCGATTTATATTTAAAAATTAGGAGCTATGCACTTTACGATTTTGGTATAACCGATTAGATTATTTTCTTTAAACCATTTTTTCAAAAACACTCGTGTTTATTTAAAAAGTATGTTAGTAAGGCTTTGAATTAAAGTTTTGTCCTGCAAACATAAAAATTAGCTGAAGATATCAGGCGCACCTAGGCAGAGGATGTTGCAGTAAATTTATATTGCACTTAAGTTATGTATTAATGGTTGCTTTCACTTTATTGCAATTTATATATAACTTTATTAAAATATTGTTGGTAGTAATTGTAAATTTGAACTCATTTTGATAAACATTTTGCGTTATTTTTACATGATGTCTAGCATTACAAGTTCTGTTCTGTTTGTGGACTTCAAAGCGACGTTCGATCCAGTCATGAGCGAAATTATTTGCAGCAGATAACACTAGGACATGGCTTTCTGACGAAACTACTTGAATATGAATATATGGTACTACCACCTGCCTTAGCAGAACATCCGTTCATAGCAATGAGCCTATCATGTCAAAAAGAGTTGAACATATTCAACGATTGGTCATGCTTCCCAACTCTTGTATGAAGGGCCAAAAGGGAATTGGTCGATAAGCAACATCACTTACACGTACCAGGGATTTAGAGAATCTCCTTCCAAGGGCTAAGTCACCTGAGTCAATCGTTAAATAAACCGTCTTAATGCAGAATGACTCCAGCAGGTGGGAAGAAGAGCCCGCTCATTATCCACGACGTATTGTTAATCGGGCCAAGATTAACCCTAGAAAGTTGACTGTTTCACTCTCCCTAGGCCCACCGCTTCAAACAAGTGCTCTGATGGTCCCTCCCTCTTCCCGATTCTAGTTTATTTATGAAATGTGGTATATATGCGTAAAAATAGAACAATCTCACCAGCAGTCCTTCGAATGGAATAGAGTTGCGTCCTTTTAGTTTCCATAAATGCTTCTAATAATTAATTTGATTTTTCTTCTGGTATCCAATATCCATGTGCAGTATTAACACTCGTATTGGCCAAAGTTTTCACTATAAAGCAGTACATGCTTCATAAGCTAAAACGAAAAAAATAATTATAATAACTTATATTATGCTTACCAGATCGTGTGGCTCCACCTTCTGCCCAAAACCTCGATTATGAGATCAGGCAGCCGGGAACCACACAGTATCGCACCTCCTAGCTTGGCTATTCAATAGAGCATTACCGGGTATGGCCACGTGGAGGCGCTAGGTAGGGGCTTGGGATAGCTAGAGCTATATTGGATGCTCCTCATTTGCCTTCCCCATTTCATCCCCATGGCTTTCTGACGAAACTACTTACTTTATTATTCAATTTTCTACTGTTAGCAAAAACTTTTTTCGCAGTAATCATAATGTATTACCATAAAATAAGATAAAGATTATTATTTTAGAATTAATTCCAATTTTAAATTTTACTTTCATTCCAACATAAGTCAATTCCCGTTACAAAAGAGAAAAGAGATAACTTTTTGGATTCCGCCACTATTACCGCCACGGTTTAACATCAATCTTACCCGATAGCGTGGCATGCCAGTTGCTGGATGCCGACTGAGTAGCGTTTTTAGAACAGTCACCAAGTTTCTTTCCATTTCCGTGCAAAGAGCAATTTATCACTTGCAAAGCATTGGGCTTTTGGTTCGAAACCAACCATTCTCATCGGAAGGTCCCATTTATCTAATGATCAACATGTTAACCTTGACATTTGAAATAAAACCTTTTCACTAGTTTTACTTTTTATCTGTTAATCCTTTGTCGTCTATTTAATTGTTCGAAACGAAATACAGTAAAATATTCAGCATTCAACCACCGACGGACGGTTGAAAGGCCAAAGGACCGTCGCTGAGATAAGTTAGCTGATTTCGCTGGAGAACGAGCGGAAAATCTCGGAAACGAATTCGCAAGCCTATCCTCATTTATCTTGCTCATGTGGCATGACAAAAAGAAGGAAACGAAAGTCGAAAAAAAAACGGATACCATCCACTAGGATGTCAGTCAGATACGATCGGTGGCTTATTTTAGTGACCTTCGGATATACTTAAGGGAGCGATGTTGACATGAATGATGTGCGAAGGTAATCACAAAGCGTCGTTTATTTTTTCCAAAGCAACCAAAGGGATGCTGTGTGCTATTTTCCATTCGGAATAGCCAATCCATGTACACTAGGAAGGATTAATGACTAATGGTATGACCATCGCACTGCATTGGGTTCGCAATCAGGTTGAATCCTAGCATTCCTAAGGCAAGCGAATTTTATTCATGCATTCGTAAAAAATTTTCTTTCACTAGTCTCAACTAGTTTTTTACATAACATTAAATAAAATGTATCATCAATGAAGTATTGATGAAGTAAGCAAGAAGCAAAAAGTGCAAATACTGTAGCACTAAATTAAACTGGCCATATTATTTACAGATTGTATAATAAATATAAAATAGATTATGGACGTATTTAAAATTAATTGTTCTATTAATTTATTTAGAGACGAACAAATACAAACTTACATGTATATTAAGCTAAACTTGATTTAACAATTTTCCATTAGTGAATAATGTTCATAATTTTCAGAAATGCTCTATTTCAACTTTAGTATTTCTTTGAACGCTCTAACATTTAATTGGCTCAATGAAAAAAATATTCGATGCAAGTCACTTTCCGCAACACTGTGCCCACCGGGATTAGTCATCCAAATCCGGGACTGTCCTGCAAAATTTGGGACGTCAGGTCGCCTTTCTTAATCGAAAACTAACAAATTGCAGCATCGTTGGTCGGCAATTGGCTGCTCGCTTCTACCGCATTACAGTTGATAACCGTCTATCTTCTCGATGGTAAAAGCAAAGGGCTATCATACAAAAATAATTACCGTCGGCAGGGGAGCGTATGCTTGCGTGTATGGAGCGGTTAAAACTGGAAGAATAAAATTATATATAAGGGTGCGGCAGTAGCGTAATTGGAAAAACATTTGGGTACCAACCGAAAGTGAAGTGAAAGTGAATTGGAGTTCCAACTGCCATTGAACGACCCTGTATATCTTTGATCAACATATTGAAATTTCCAAGTTCATCCAGTTTATCATTCTTCGCACAAGAAACTTCTGCACTTTACAAATAAACTAACAAATCTATATACATAAAGGTGAGCGTCAGTATGTTTGTACGTTCCACCATAACTTCAGAACGCCTTGACCGTTTTCCACCAAAGTTGGCACACATGTTCCTTGACATAAAATAATCAGCACAGGGGCTGACAAAAGAAAAGACGGTCTCTTACAAGGAGGAAGGAATGTTCAAATGGGTGAAGGGGTGCGTTTCTCTTGCATTTGGAACGATTGAGTTGTGTTGCAGTGGCTGGATTCTTGAAAGGGAGAATAGGGTGGCCATTAACAAGGGGGAGGTTCAAAAACGCAGGAAAGTCTTTTGAGAAGAAGACAGATTTACAGGTAGCTGAGAGAGAACAGGAGGGGAACTGACAAACGGAATAGACACTTTCAAATGAAGAAAAAGGGATGCATTATGAGAATTTTCGTTACAATAACAAATGTACAAGTGTACTAGTTGATTATATTATTAGCCAGCGATTCAGTATCACTACAATGAACTCTTTTGCCAGTTGAGAGATAAGCATAAGCATAAGCATAAGCATAGTATACCGCCCGTGTGCTGCGTTATTGACCAAGACCGATGAAAATTGCAACATGATGGCTGGAAAAAGCATACTTGGGACAGCACGCTATTTTTCATTCTGCAACCTTACCAGGTCCCTGCATGCTGATCAATACCGACGCCGGCCACGTCCGAATGCGGGTCCTGGTGGGATGGAAAGGAATGTTAGTCCAATACTTGTTGCTACTAAAGACCAGGGAATCCTCTGCATCTTCACAAGTATTTCGGGAAAGGAATTGTTGTTAGTAGATGGGCGGAGCTAGACGGATAATGTAAGTATGTAAGCATCAGCCATATGATACTAAGCTCGATATTCGAAAATTTTCTTGTAAAGTCAGTAACTACGAAAATTAAGATATAAAAAATACCTTTTTAACAAATTTAATACAATACCAATGGTGCTTATATACAACCATAATTTAATTTATATCGAAAAATACTATGCACATGCGAGATTTACGGCTCAAAAACCACGTAACAACTTGAACTTATCCGCGATCAGGGAAATCAAGGATAATGAAACGAGCCAATATAGTCCCTAAGTTGATAAGCATTTCCTCTTACCAACGCTAATATGCAGAGATATAGCGCCCTACACGCTTGACTCTTTTGCCAGTTGAGAGATATACAAAAAGTGATTTGACCAAAAAGTTGAGAACAATCAGGATTTTTTATCTCGAATGGACATTAGCACTGCGACCAGTACCTATAATGATGTACTGTGATATCGTCCAGGGGTTTTTCAGCATTCCGCACTTCATTCGTCGCAACATTGCTAACGAATAAGCGAACTGCTAATTATCCACGCTTTAAAGCCAGTATTTTTACTATACCTTTATGTTTTCACTAGTTTTCAATACCAATCTCAGTCAGTTGATTCAAGCGGTACGCAATATCGACAAAGCATATAGGTCTGAGTATTTCATTTTCTTTTTTTACTTTCTTTTATCATTTCCATCAATCGTAAAGACTATCGTTGTAAATGATCAACAGGGTTAGCTAACTACGTTGGATTTGGATCGAAACTTGGCCTTGAACATGGTCAAGGGCGTGGGCAAGGGCATGGGCATTAGACATATCTAAAAACTGTACACCGGTTTCGGTGTTGTATTTTAGGCACCGGTTTTTAACACTTTCGCAACACTCGGAATTAGGTACTTACGCTAGTTTCGTAAAAGCACCTCGAATATACGCTAGATGCTAGACTATCTGCGTGACCCCGTGTCTTTTTACCAGCGTTAGCTTATCGTATTCCCTTTTCGATTACATTTACTCACACGACTAATTTTAATAAATATGAGGCGTCTCCACGCGTGTTTTTGCAAACTTGAAAAGACTCGCCTACGATGGATGCCGTTGTCAGTTAACGCTAGAAAATATATTAATGGAGTGCATTGAAAACCGTTGCACAGACGTGTTAAAAGGACGATTTGAATGCGTCGTTGAGGGCAATGGTAGGGACAAAATAAGCTCGTTTCGGTTTTTTGCCCATTTCTGATGAGCATGGACATGGGCATGTCCATAGGAATGGGCCTGCGCTTGGACATGGACATTGACATTGGTTTAGGGTCTTAGACTTGGGCTTGGGCATGGACCGCAGCTTAGATTAGGGCTTGGGTTTGGACTTGGACGTAGGGTAAGACTTGGGCTTAGCTTGGGCTTGGGCTTGAACCAGAGCTTGGGCCTGAACCTGGGCTTAGGCTTGGACCTGGGTCTGGGCTTTAGCTTGGGTTTGAACTTGGACTTGTACTTTTGCTTGTACTTGTGCTTGTGCTTGTGCTTGTGCTTGTGCTTGTGCTTGTGCATGTGCTTGGGTTTGGGCTCGGGCTTGAGCTTGGACTTGGGTTTAGACATGGGTTTGGGTTTGGGCTTAGACTTGGGCTTGGATTTGAACTTGGACTTGGACTTGGGCTAGGGCTTGAGCTTTGGTTTGCGCCTGGGCTTGAGCCTGAGCTTGGGCCTGGGCTTGAGCTTGGGCCTGGGTTTGAACTTGGACTTGGACTTGGACTTGGACTTGGACTTGGACTTGGACTTGGACTTGGACTTGGTCTTGGACTTGGTCTTGGTCTTGGTCTTGGTCTTGGACTTGGACTTGGACTTGGACTTGGATTTGGACTTGGACTTGGATTTGGATTTGGACTTGGACTTGGACTTGGACTTGGACTTGGACTTGGACTTGGACTTGGACTTGGACTTGGACTTGGACTTGGACTTGGACTTGGACTTGGACTTGGACTTGGACTTGGACTTGGACTTGGACTTGGACTTAGACTTAGACTTGGACTTGAGCAAGAGCTTGAAATTGGGGCTTAGGATTTGCGGTTTGGGTCTGGACCTAGGCCTGGGTCTGATTTTAGGTTGGGTGGAAGGAGTTATAAGCGTGGCTACTTTTTCCGTTTTGATTTGACATCCTAATCGTCCCATCCCAAGTAACGATGCTAAAGCCACTTGATTTTACTTAAAATTTATTAAGGTTTTATTGCGGTATTAATCATTACCTCTGGTTTTATTGTGGTATTGCACAATACCAAGACGATACAAGCCCAAACACACTTATAGCTAGCTAGAAAACAATAATAAAACTGTTAAAAAAGCAAATTTATTGTGGTTACTTATATAACACTTGTTGGCTGTACGACGTCTCTTATAAACTTACCATAAGTGTGGCGTAGCAATACAAAATGGCGCACCAATCAAAATTGATCTTATCGTGGCTGCTTGTCAAACCGCAAGAAATCTGTTACTTTTATAGAGCTATTAAAACGGTAACATCCTGACCAAACAGTTTTTTTATGCTATTAGGAAGAATACTAAAGTTCAACATCAAAATCATTTTTTATGCGAGGCCATGTTGCCATATTCTAGCATTTTGTTTTAGCTCACAAACAAACAGTCATCAAAGTAATGTGTTATGCAGAAAGAAACTTATTATCGATCGCTTTTCCTGTTACAGGAAGCAACTAAAATGATTCTGCTAGAAATTGAGATTGACTAACTGAATAAATTTATTTTGTTAAAACCACCAGGTTTCGGAAATTGCAAAATTTCGAAGGCGCGTTGATTTTATCCACCTATCATATCAATATGCACGATAAAATTTATTGCGCACATGCAACAAACCAATCAAATTGCTCAAAATTTATTAAATAAACTAACTAAAAACTAACTTTTCTACTCACAGATTTTTAAGTTCACAAAGCTGGCGAACTGATATTTAGCTTTTCACCAGAGCGAAAAGCGAAAAGCTTTATTAAATTATGGCAGTGGCTGTCAAGCAGCGAAAGCTTAACCGGTTTTATTCCTGCTTTCAGCAGAGTGTGATACGACTACTTAAATTTATAACCTGACCTGAACCTGAACCTTGTAGAGGTTATGAAAACATTCTGAGGAGTGGGCCACTTGGTCAGAAAGCAGTTTTATAGCGGTCATCAGAAAGTTCTGGTGGAGCTCAAAGTTTTACTAGCGGTTTTATTAAATTTCATTACCAATTTAATTTAAATTTCATTACCAAACCACTATACGAACGCAATAAAACTTGGAATTGTTGGGATGAGGCTTACTCAAATGTCTTATTCAAATTATTCAAATTCCTTATTAAATCAACGCAAATCACCAGGTTAAGTCTAATAACGAAGAATGAAGAATGAAGAATGAAGAATGAAGAATGAAGAATGAAGAATGAAGAATGAAGAATGAAGAATGAAGAATGAAGAATGAAGAATGAAGAATGAAGAATGAAGAATGAAGAATGAAGAATGAAGAATGAAGAATGAAGAATGAAGAATGAAGAATTAAATCATGAAATCAAGAAATCGCTGAAGCTTGAAATAATGTACGTAAAATAGAAGTACCGAACATTTAAAGCGAAACAGTAAACCAACAAAAACATATTAATGCAAAAGAAACGAGAAAATGTACCTCAGCCCATTTCGGATAGTTTCAGATTTTACGACTTTCATTGGCAAGACTTCTTATTCTTATATCCAATTAAAAGGTGCGAAATTTCTACTCCTGCCGAACTGGTAATTACTTCTGCAGTGGTTCTGCTTTCTCAACCTCAACCTCAAATCGTTTCGTTAATGACGTCAACGCGGGCTACCTTCCAACGGAAAGCCCGGGCAGCCGGCCGGGGTCAGCCTCACGACCAAGCAAGGCAAGCATCTTTGCCATTGAAAGAAGGAAGCTAAAGCTATCCGAGCTGCTGGACTGTGGAAAATAACGAAAATAAAGAAGTTTTCTTTCGGTTCGGTGTTTGTGTTTGCGTGCTGCAATACTTGCCGCCTAACGGCAGTGCGGCTCTACTAGCTACTAGACCAGATCCGTCATTTGTATTCATGAGTCAAATTGTTTACATAGGATCAAAGAAGCCGGAAACAGCCGGCAAGCTAAGCCGGCTGAACAGTGTCGAAGAAATAAAATTCGGAATGCTGTTGCTACAAGGGTGGAAATCGAATGAAAAATCGATAGTATTGGGACTGGATGAAAATAGCATGAGTTAACCTTTACCAAAACAACCGATCGGTAGTACAATTGCTGAGTATTTGAAAAAGCACTAGGGTAAAAAAAATGAAATGAAATGTTTTTCAAATGCATTCCAATCTCTTTGAAGGTTGAAATTTTGTTCCTAGGTCAGTTTTGAGTTTTACTAATAGTTTTCAATAACTTCTAGTTCAAAAAGTTCTTTTTACGAAAGAAACAGTGGCACAGAAGTGCTTTTAATGTAACGTCCTTTCAATCAACGTACAAGTACCTACCGGTTAGAATTTTCCGTTTCGACCGTAAAACGTTTGTTCTGTAAAGTTGCCAAGAAAGCTATAAAAAGAGCAAAAATAATCAACACTATCCAATCCAGTGCTGGAGTAACGTCGAAAAAGTTTTTAATTGAAAATTTTCCACTTGAAGCAGCAAACAGCAATATCCTGGAACGGAAACAATTTTTTAAAGAAAATTAATCCGTACTTTTTGTGCATGCCAAATGGAAAAACGAAACCAGGACGGGTTGCCTTGTTTTGTTTTATAGCCATCAAGTCGTGAAACTATAAAGGCCCAGACACAATGCATACGGATTTTACTACGTTGCGGAAATTTGACAGAAAACCCATGAAAAAACTGTCAAATTGCCGCAACGTAGTAAAATCCGTATGCATTGTGTTTGGGGCTTAAGTCCAATAGCCGCAATTTTATTGCTATAGGGGAACTGGGGGGAAAATGAACACCCTTAGCAATTTCGCCATTTTCTCCTCCAGAAACCAACCAAATGCTGATCGCACTATATGAATTGAAAGCTGGATTCATATTCCACGTAGCAATATATAAAGATGTTTAAAAAAGGACTATTTGTCGTGAAAAATTCCTTTTTTTCGAAAGCGTCACATTCGAGCCTGATTTTTTTCATGTGGGTAAAATGAACATGCAGTGAGGGCAAAATGAACATGTCATAGAAAACTAAAGTTAACATGCAGTTTGGATAAATTAAACATTATTTTACATTATCCTTGTTCTACATAAGCCGTTGATATTCAACAGGGCTATTGGAATTAAAATGGAATTAATGTATCTTCTCCACGTTCGTACAATGCTTGACTTTTAGCTCGCAGGATTTTCCAGCACTCGGTCATTTTCCGTCATTTTTCGAGAGACTCGATCATTTTTGTTGCTTGAATTGCAATTATTTCGTAGCTGCTGATAAATGGAAAGTAAAACATCATAATACACACTGTTCATTTTGCCCCCATAGTGAAGTGTTCATTTTACCCCCAAAACACCAATTGTTTTCAAGTGTTTATTATAAACAAACAGTTGATAAAAATATTTGGAATTTTCGACAGATTCGCAGGATAGTGATAAGCAAACAACACTAAATAATACCAATAGTCGAAATTTATTTGTTTCACCAAAATAGCTTATTTTCTAATAGTAGAAATTAACATCGGCGACAGATTTCTGCAAATATTTTTTACTTTTTCCATTTTTATCACATTGGAAAGCTTATGATCACGACACATTGTCTCAAACAGCTTGAAATACTTCTAGGAGAAGATACCTATTGATCTGGAACAGATTTTAATCGGTTTACTGGGAATTTGGCTGCCTGTTCATTTTACCTCCCCTGTTCATTTTACCCACAGTTCCCCTACGCTGCTACTGTCCCAGCACTTGCTGGCGCCCAAAGACTGCACTGTGATGAAACCTTAGCACACTTATGCTCACGCTGGAAGCGTTCCCTCGATAATCTAATTGAAAAACAAGAGCAGAGGAAAGTGCATATTATTGCTAAAGTTATGCGTTGCGGTAAGAAAATAGGATGCTGCAATTCTGCCACTCCGTTTATCATACCATTTAACTTAATTGGCTGTTCTTTATGCAGCACGATAAAGTTGTTTTGTTTATGATTTTTGTGCTTTTTCCGCTAGATATATGATTTTGTAGAAACACCTTAATTATAGGGCAGGTCTTTAGGTGAACATTTTAATGAAACAATAGCTGATTACGAATATGCCAAACAATATTAATAAAAGAGAAAAGAGTACAGCAGGTCATTTTATTTCTGAATAACATATTGAAAATCATTGCACGACATTTCGGAAAGCTGTATTGCTCAAATATAAACTCTTCGAGAAACAATACTACATAGTCGATTGTTTTGTTCCCAACTGTAGATACAGTAGTGCTTCATTCGCTAGGTATTTGGCTCCATGGTTGCGGAATGTTTCAGCTGGAAATGCATTTCGCTATGTTGCCGGGAGGAAGCCTGGCTTTAGTAGAGCTTCATGGTCCTCTAGCATTATCGTTTATTCAGTTGAATTTACGACCTTGCACTGGATTCACGGTGCAAAGCCAAAAACAACAAACACAGTCAACTGCAGGAAAGTTGGTCGAACGCTGCCGTGGGTTCCTTTTCGCTACACCAAAATGATTGTGAAGCTTAAAAATTATGTTTCGATCTTGGAGTGCTTTATTGCTTTTCGCTGCAATCCGTTGAACGAACAATGGGAGCTCTAACCACAGAATTCTGCACTGTCGGTTGGTTCTATCGAATTTCGACAAGCATATATGTATAAGGATATAAAAGCGATGTGAATTGCATTTGGGAATGCAATAAAGCAATGTTTATTTATTTATTCATTTATTTATTCATATGTGATTCATATTCAATCAGTAAAATTAGAAAAATCTTTGCCAATTTCTGAGCAATATAACACGACTCGTGTTTCAGTTGAGCAATCGCATGGCAGCAGTGAAAATGTTTTGTCCATCAAAACCCATTCATGTCAGTCGAACTCACTAACCCGCTATAACCTATCTCTTCCCTACAGGGAGGAAGCAATCGTAATGGCCAATCTTCGAAAACGTGTTGCCGCTGTCGATCTGAACAAAGTTGCTCCCCGCCGAAACACAATGGCACCGACCTTGGACGATATCAGCATCAACGATACGGGGCAAACACAGGACCAACTGGACAATCGGCCACTGCTTCCCAAGCCTGCCGGGACGGGTTCCGGCGTCGCTGGTGACCGCAAAGATCGACAGAAGAATGGCAACAACGACGGCGGCGAAGATTCGCCGAAAGTGAAAATAGTCATGGATAAGGATTTTATCTTCGAGTGTATGTGTTGGCACAACGAATACCGAATGCGGCACGGAGCACCGGCGTTGAGCATTTCCTCCGAATTGTGTGAGTTGGCATCGCAATGGGCGAACCATTTGGCCAGTACGAACGAGCTGTACTATCAAATCGGAACAAACTATGGTCAGAATATTTTTTGCTGTCCGGCAAATTCCCTACTCACGGATCTATCGGGTAAGTGTATTTTTCATTCGTTGGAAGAAAACTCTAATGTTACGGGGACATATTTGAATAGGTCAAGAAGTGGCAACCTATTGGTACAGTACCAACCGAAGGTATGATTACTTCAAAGAGAGCCATCTGCTGCACACGAACGTCAACACCGGCCACTTCTCGCAGATGGTGTGGCGTGCTAGCAAATACTTTGGGGTCAGCAAATCCATCTCCAAGACGGGCAAGCTGTTCGTAGTGGCCTACTACTATCCGGCCGGCAACGTGATGGGCGAATTCCGCCAGAACGTCCTGCCGCCGATAATGGCCAACGAAGATCCCCACCTTTCGCGTCCTCCTTCGAACAAAGATCTGGAAAATCTGAGTGCTTCCCACTGAGTAAATAAGAAACGGTGTTCCATTATGTAACATATAAGATACTTCCTAGTCCAGAAACTAACCGCATGGATTTCATCGTTTGTGAAGAAACTAATCCAATCATATGTACAGACGCTGTAAAAATCTCAGTTTTTTGCTACCGTTGCTATAAAGTAGCTGTTAAGATGGCGTAGTTAAACGATGACAACCAATATAATGAGCTTGAATTTAACCGCTAGTATATTAGTAAAAATCATACGTACTTAACACCTAATCACATCACCTTAACGTTGAATATTGTTGCTCCAATGAGTTTCTAGATTTAAAGTTGAACCAACTGAAGCCATAAGAAAGATTCCGAAACGCCAATTTTAAGTTGCTTACTAGACAGATTGTCTTTCGACGCGTGAAATGTACTTAACTGAATTATTTTAATCAATCTTCAATGAAATACGAGTAATTAGTATAGAAGAATTGTTTACCATTTATTTCTATTAGGTACTCATAAATTAAAACATTTTCCTGCAGGAACTAATGTTATGATGAGATAAAATCATTGGCCTGATGAATACCTCGTCGATTTTCTGATAATCTTTTTAGTTTTGAATATTTCTTTCTGATTCAAAACAAAATGTGTATTATAAATTGTTTTTGCTTTGATTTACTTTTTTACTTTTTATGTTTGTTACTATTTACATAATTTCTATTTTTTTTATTGATTCGATAAATCACATAATTTTGAGCGTGAAACTCAAAATATCCTAATCTGCTCGTTGCCTGAACCATATTATAGCCTGAACCATTTGCCCTATTTTATTGAAATTTCTCGTGTGGAGAATCTTGCAAAAGTAACCAAAAGAATACCTTATCTTCCGAACGAGTTGTATTTCGTTCGATTAATTCAAATGCGTTGAATTTGCCGTTCGGTAGCCTCAGCATAACAAGTTAGTTTGTATCGCACAGTAATTTTCTCACTTTTGCTAGTGCAAAAATACGCCTCCAATGTGAAGGGGACAAAGATAATTTTTGCAGGCCAAACTGTCTTGATCTGTGTTGATATCTGCAAGACATCTACGTTCACTATTACAACTATTTTAACTTATAAAGTCTGCGATTTTTGTCCCAAGAGAAATTAATTCAATAAATATTTTTAAATACTAATACTATAAGCTAAATACAGTAATATTCTGTATTCTTTCAAAATGTAAGAGGTTCGAAAAAAGTAACTTCCAGTAATACGAAGCGGTAAGAGTGATAACAGTCAAAGTTTTCAATCGAAGCAATCTTGCTTGCTATGGTATGGTAATAACACTCTTGCTTCTGTTCAGATTCATTCGTAAGGCAACTGCACAATATATACCTTCTAATGCGGTATATTTTTGCTCAACATTTGTTATTTTATTTCACAGTCCAAAAGGGCGAAAAGTTGAACTTTTTTACAAGTGCATTTGGCTTTCATTTTATCATTTATGGTCTTCAGCACTCTTCTTCGTATAAATATTCCCCTTAATCTAGAACTGTCAAAAGTTAGTCATCGATTACTATAGTGAAAATAAAAACTTAACTTTTTTGTATTAGGAAATATAGACAGAGTTTTTTCGGCAAAGTTGTAAATAATATAAAAACAAGCAACTTTACTGAAGAAATAAAATTTCTATCTTTATCGAGTGTTGAGCTATAGGGCATATTCTTTAAATTATTTTTATTGGGGTAAATATTCGATTACATAAAATACTTAAGAGTAACTATCCTATATCATGTTGTGTGTTCAATCACAAGTGGTGACTTTAAGTGACTTGTTTAGGCTTTATTTTTCCTTACCTTCACGAGTCAAAAGCGATAACTTTGAAAAGAAAGGTTCTAGAGATTTACAATCTTCTGTAAAAACGTGACACCCAATTCTTTTTTGCACGGATTTTTTTACACGGATTTTTTCGCACGACTTTTTTTGCGCGGTTTCTCGAAATAACACGGTTTTTCTAAAATTTCGCCAACAACAGTTGTACACCCAATTCTTTTTTCACACGGATTTTTTTTACGCGGAATTTTTTTTGCACGACTTTTTTTGCACGGTGTCTCGAAATAACATGGATTTTTTTTACACGGTTTCTCGAAACAACACGGTTTATTTTTGCACGGTTTTTTTTACACGGGACGCATCCCCCGTGTAAAAAAAGAATTGGGTATATAGTGAGTCCTACAATAATCGCCTAGAACTATATGTTCTTGTAAAATGCAACCAACATAAGCTAAGTATGAAAAACTAATTTCTGAAGAATTTCTAAAGAAAATGCTCTATAGCTCTGCACTCGATAGAGATAGAAATGTGATTTCTTCAGCAAAGTTGTTTGCCTTTATATTTTCTATAACTTTGCGGAGAAACCATGTGTCTATCTACTAACACAAAAGAATGGGCATGTATCGATCCTTTAGCGAACGTGTAGCGCATAAAACGTATGCTTGCCGTACTCTCATTTGGGTGGTTGCGGAAAAGCGGAACCCATACAAGCTTATAGTACTCGACTTAAGCTTTAGGATGAAGCACTGATTTCATAAATCCACTTGCGCCATTTTACCCCATAGGCTCGTGAAACTACGGAAATTTAAAGCTTGAATATATGAAAGCTTAGAAAGTAAAAGTCCCAGAGATTTGCGGTCTTCTGCAAAAACGTGTGTTTTGAGAGCTTAGATAATTCCCTAGAACATTGTATTCTTGTAAAATGCAACTAAGAAAAGCTAAGTATGAAAAACCAATTTTTAAAGAAGTTTTAAAGAATATGCCCTATAGCTCAACACTCGATAAAGATAGAAATTATATTTCTTCAGCAAAGTTGCTTGTTTTTACATTATTTACAACATTGCCGAAGAAACTATGTATATATTTCCTAACACAAAAAAGTTATTTTTTAATTTTCATTATAGTAAGCAAAGACTAACTTTTGACAGTTTTAGGTTAAGGGGGATATTCATGCGAACAAACAAGCTGAAGGCCATAAATGATAAAATAAAAGCAAAAGAAACTAAGAGAAAAGTTCCGCTTTTGGTTCCGCATTGATGTTTATAAGTGGATTTTTTTCTTGAGTGAGCTCAAAAGACTGTGGTAAGTGATGAGGATTATGCTAAGGCAGGATTCTCAGCGCCAGGCCTATAAACCGTTTCGGAATTCACTCAATCCAAAGGTACCAAGTGAGTTAGTAAGGATACTAATCGACAGACGCATTTTCCAAAATTAAACGATCGAATGCACAATACAATGACTTATAGCAAGGCGGTCCGAAAAGTGCTTCGCTACCGCGGCAACAAACCACAACGGTCGTGTAGCGTTTGATATGGTCGTTGAACAATGCAGCTTCGATTGACATTTTTGGTTCTTGAAGAGAACAGATTTTACTGCACAGTCGTTCGGCATCGTTGCGATGTGGCTGGCCCACCGTAGTCTCCCATTTTTCGCCAGGTGTGCGATGGGAATCACTCCAAGTAGTGCCTGCAACTCGTTCGTTCATATGCCTACACCACTCTCCGCTATCCGTTTGTACTCTGCCAAAAATAGTCCGTTACACTTTTTGTTCAAATAAGGCAAGTGCACGTATGATTTCCGTAAGCAATGTTAGAGTCTCAAGTCCGTAGAGGACTACCGGTCTGATTAGCGTTGTGTACATCGTCAGCTTTGTGCGGCAACGTATGCTCCTTGATCGAAGCGTCTCGCGGAGGGAAAGGTAGACTCGATTTCCAGCTTGAATGCGTCGTTGAATCTCCTTACCCGTATTATTGTCGACGGTGACCAGAGATCCTAAATATACGAACTCATCATCCACTTCCAGTTCGTCGCAGTCAATAGTCACTGTCCGTGAAAGGCAAACGATGCTTTCTCTGGAGCCTCCTTCTACTATATAATTCGACCGATTGATTTGTACCAAATCCTCCTAGCCTCCGTTTTAAGTCTGGCACAGATTTCCTCCACCGTCCCATGTTTCTAGTAATGATGCCAAGGTCGTGTGCGAAGTTCCTCGCGTTTCGATGACCGCTCGCCGGATCACACCTTCAATAAAGATGTTAAATAACATACACGACAGTCCATCCCCTTGCCGAAATCCTCTACGCGATTCTAAAGGACTCGGGCCCTCGAAACTCGCACGTAACACATTACTTGCTCTAGGGTAACTTTGATGAGCTGCGTCATTTTGTCTGGAAACCCGTTCGCGTGCATTATCTGCCATGGTTGTTCGCGCTTCACTGCATCGTATGCTGCCCTGAAATAGACGAAAATATGATGCGTGGGCACGCCTGGTACTGCCATAAGAATTCTGGGGATAGACGACGTAATGCCAACTGGGTGAGGAGCACCTTGTAGGCGGCGTGGATTAGCGTAATGCCGCAGTAATTACAGCAATCTAACGGATCGTCCTTTTTGTAGATGGGATAAACCTCCAGACCTTCCATCCACTTTTCCGGGAGTTTCTGCTCTTCCCAAATCCTTAAAATTATCCAGTGAAATGTCGTTGCTAGTGGTAGTTGGTAATTTTTGTAGAGTTCTGCTAGGAGTCGGCTTTCTGCGGCGGTTCTATTATTCAGATGACCGATTTCACGCCGGATTTCTTCGAGATCGGGCACGCTGTTGTCGTTAATAGGTATTCCTAAGTTAACTTCCGTTGAGATGCTCATTGAAGAGCTGCTTCGACCAGTCGACCACCATGCGCTCGTTTGTTACCAGGTTTCTATCCTCGTCCCTACACATATCAGGTCTATCATAGAGCCTGCGCGGTTCATTAACCCGGAAGATTTGTAAAACCTCATCCAGTACGCGCGCGTAGTTCTCGGTAACTCGGAGGTTGGTAATTGCCGAATATTATACCGAGGAGGGCGGTTTTGTCGAGAAGCATTGGGCGTCGATAGTTTTGTGCCCACATGCACTGCTGCTGGATCATGGTCCTGGTGAATATCCGCGTTCCGTAGGCAACGTACGTTGGTGATGTTCGAGGAAAACCAACCGTCGATTAAAACATGATCGATGTGGTTCAAAGTTCGATGCACAGGTGATCTTCAACATGCACATCCTCTCGTTGATCGCTATCTATTCCATTACGCGATCTTGCATTCTGCCCATAACTACGAATCCCGTTCCTAGCTCGTTAGTCGCTCGTCAGCTCTGGTAAAATTGAACCTTGCCGCCACGGATCCTCCACACCTTCTAGCCTTTGCGACAGATCTCCTGCATATCATACGCTATGCTAACTGCAGGTAGGTGTTCTACACGACACACGGTGAATTCTGGTTGATCCTACCAGTAATATACGCTTGTCTCAAAGGTTAAGTCAGGCACCCTGTCGCCACCAATGAAATTTGTTGATCTGCAGTTCCAGGTTCCAAGCATCCATTTCATGTCCAAAGGTATCGAACAATCCATTGGTATCGGACATTTTAGAACAAAAATCGAATTAAAAAAATCCTAAAAATTTTGGATTCTCATGTTTGCGACGAACAATGTTTGATTATATTTTTTTGTTTAAATTAATGAAAAAATACATTATAATCGTTAATTTCTACTAATTGTTTAGCGCAATTCAATCGAATAAATTTGTTGGAAATTTATTTTTTTCTTTCCTATCTATTGTAATTACTCTAGAACCATCAGGCCAGTGATATTCAGCTTAAAATATATTCTTTATGTACACAAAAGTATAACAACGTTGTACTGCTAAGAAAACATCCAGAAACACATTGTTCAATCGGAATCTTTCTTCAATCGGACCTATTAGAAATTTCAGTAAGTTAGAAAGCGTCAATCCTGTCACCATTTTGTACAGAAGAGAAAGCAATACGCATCATACAGTGTCATTGTTTTCCGATCAAGTCTGAAATCGTTTATTTTCCATGTACAAATCGAGCCCGTGAATCCCTAACAAGAACAATGCATCCAATAAGTTGAATCTCCATCATGCATTGTGGCAGATCCTTTGCCGCCAACAAAACGAAATGCTTCCTCGTTCGATGCGAAATAATACACAAAAAAACGGTGTACAGTCTCAACCAACGCTGTAGACCGTGATAGTTTAAATTGGAGCCGCATTTAGATTCCAGTATGTGAAATTATATTACCAACTCGTTATAGACTGCTTATCTGTTGTGAACCGCATATAAACAAAAAAAATAAAGAGAAGTTTATTCAATGCGCCGTATATCATAACACAAACAAACGTCATAGTAAAGCAACATAAAGCAACTATTTAGAAAACCGTAAATTTATAGAAAAGTTGAAGTTGAAATCATTAGATACTTTTTCATGTTGTCACTTCATTCATAATAACATACAGTTTAAAAATTTAATCGCCTGTATATTTTTTCCAACAGACAACGAATCTATTGTTTACTCAAATTTATCACTATATTTCGGTATGCAATCGCACTTTAGTCGTTATTTTTCAGCACACGATGAAAGAAAAACATAATGCGCATACCAATCAATGACTAACCGAGGTGAGTGTACAAAAACATAACGAATTAGAATTTAGAGACTTTTTTAAGCGTTGTTTTGTATGAAAACAAGGTTGATAAAAATCACAAAAAAAATATTAAGCCATAGACAGTTAATTAGATTCGTTACCTACACTAGTTTATAGTTCAACAATCAAAATGAACATCAAAAGTCGCGAATTAATTTTAAAGATGCTGGTCATATAAGCTTATTATTGTATACCGAACAAAAGTGAAAGTTCGCCATTAAGAAAGAAATTGGACACCGTTTTTAAACTCGCGGAATTACTCGACATAAGAAAGAAAAAGTGTAAAACTTTACAACCGTAGCAATCAAAAGTTCGCTGGATCCTGGCTGGAGGAGCGCCGTAAATATTAACGATTTTTATATACATAGCCTGTACATTATTATAACTAGGTAGGAGTACATTAAGCATACGATCACCGCACACTTTCCCCTTCCCGAGGAAATGTGAGAACGAGAACGAGAACGAACAAACGAGCGATGTGGGATTACGATATTTTCTAATGAAACGATAACACCCCTACTAACTGGTATTCACCATGTTAATGCAAAGCATGTTCCCGTTCCCTTCTTATCGCGCTCTTTCTGCGGTAGCAACAGCACCAGTCAGTAGATTGTCGGCCTTTGGTTTCGAAAATAATAATAATCACAGCTTACTAATCTGCCGGCCGCCGAGGGTAATAAAAGCCGCCATCTGGAAAATTTATTCACCACGAACAGAACGCGCGCGATGGGGTCGCTGGACGCCCAAAAATAAGTCACCCCGGGGCACAGCAGGAGTTTGACATTTGTCGTCCTACCCGACGGATTTTGCACCGCCGCCGCCGGTGGGGGTAAATGGTTCGATAAAAGCGATGGTGTACCCCCTTCTAATAATCACGATAAATTAATTTCATCAGCCTTACAGGATGACGATGATGCATTGTCAGTCTTATCCTGTCAGTACAAGTCTGGAATCGTTCATTCGTTCGAGATCATGATTTCCTCAGAGGACCAATACATCAGGTAGAATGAATCCTCTTCTGTAGAATGCATACCCTTTACTGCCAGTAAAAGGGAATATTTCCCCATCAAGTGGGATATAAAACAGAAAATGGCTTACAGCCTCAACCAGTGGTGCCGTAGGCCGTAGTTTAAACAAAATGGAACAGCATTTAGATCCCGGTGTGTGTGTGTGGAATTATATTACCAACTCCTCCTGAGAGGCTACCGTTCAGCTGGCGCAAAGCTCATTAATTTTCCTCTTGCCTATAGTCTCTGAACTTAATGGCTTCAACGTGTGGCTGGAAAATGAAAAACCAAACCCAGCAGGCGTAATGGATTTTATTTTCTGCGCAATTAATTTGCGAAGGACGTAGCAGGATCAGACAGAGAACACGTCTGCTCATTCGGGCGATAATCTGCTGCCGTTTCAATTCAATTTGCAATCTGTTTGGTTTGAAATTAAATTTTGAGTCTAATCATGATTATGATATGTTCCGCAAATGTCAGTTTGCTGCATTTGCTAAATGAAATGCTAAAATGTGGTTGGTCTATATTTGCCCTATGTTACTTCCTTGTGGGACACTCTGTATAATTCTAATTGCTGATTGGTTTGAGTTAAAATAGTTCAAAGGTTTATTTCATCGAATCGTCCGAACTAATTTCACATAAAGCTTTTGAAAAACACGGATGCCGATATGCGTGAAAGTCACAAAAACACTGCTAAATAGTTGAATTCGGTTTTGGCTATGATATTATTGGAAATGTACGACAAGGAGGACATACTCACAGGTGCGTGCACCTTTTCATCGCATTGTGTTTCGACGCCGTCGTTCGATAGCAGCGTCATTAATTTTAATTGGAAATGCTGCAGCTGGCCCACAATTGAATTGAACTTTCACGACCGGGAGCTTTCCAACGCTACCGCTGCTTATACGAGCATTCTTAACACCACCACACTTCTAGCTGCCCAACGCAGATATCAGATATTAAACGTGGTTTTGTGCGAAAATTAAAACAGTAAAATTTGTCGGTTATGTTGGGATGTTAGCTAGCAACAAACAACACAATCCGTCTGAAACTGATGGTGTTTCGATAAGCATTTCAAAATATGTAACAACTCAGTTTATTGAAATTATTTCGACCGCAAATGAAAGATAATTAGATACTTTCAGACACATAATTTAATTTGATTATCGAAAAACTAATACCTACTTTATTATAGTTTGTGATTCTCCAATTTAAGAGCATTTTGATGCACTTTTATCTACGATTTGTTGTCCACAAAAGTCTAGTGCTCTCCAACTATATTTTCAATCTTTTAGAGGACATTTTTCTATTTTTAAATTTCAAGATTCTCTATAACACACTCGTCACACACCAGTACAACGGATCTGTGAAACTCTCACCTGAACAGGTGATGCAAAAGTATGTGAAAGACTCGAACAATATAGCTTCTGCCCGTGCTTGTGCTTTTGTATTTCCTAGCGAAAAGAACAATGTCACTCTTATGCATATTGGAAACTGACAAAGCCGGATCCTGAATGCACACACGGGACACAGATCGTGCAAATGCACTGCAAATAGGACGTTGTATCGTGTTTTTCCCACCCACCGAACAATACTGCTGCAGTCATATTCTCCGGTGTTGGTTATGAAGGCACTGAAAGCACTCAAAAAACCATCTACTAAATCCTCGCTCATTTGCATATTGCAGGCGTCGTTCTTCTTGCATTATATACACTAGGTTGGCGGAGTTTGCTAACCTAAACTTTGTGTCTAAGCCCTTAAAAGGTCATAGAAAATAATATCGTTGAAAAACCTGAACTATGACTGTGACTTCATGATTATATGATCAATACAATAACATTCAGTAGATTTTAATCACTTCAATCAGCGCAAGGATTAATCGTACCAAACTTACGAAGCAATTCCGCTTTTGAAATTTTCAATTATTCCAAGCGCTGAGTGAATTACGTTAAAAGTCCATTACACATTGTTATCACCCCTAGTGTTTGACAGCACGACTTTTTCGGTCGGCAATTTTCCACCATTTTCGTTGACCTTCTCCCCCTTTTGAACCTGTACTTCAATCAACCAAAAAGCATGACGTCAAACTAGGAATGACGAAAAATTGCGCACGATTGAGCACGGGGTGCAAAGCTTGAAAATCCCTAATACTTTTGTGCTTCGCTCACTCAGTGATTCTGGTGATTGATAGCGCGGGCTAAGTCTGCACGCAAAAGTTGTTTGCCATCATTAGCATAAATTTATTATTTTCTTTTCGTTTTTTTTTTTCTTTTTTGGCACCACCAACTCACACCTTGCAGGCATCCGTCACGCTTCCCCTCTTAATGACCATGATTTTTCCAGGCGTGAACAACTCATATTTACACATTCTTAGCGAAATTCCGTCACTCCGGTAAGGGCTGTTCGTCGTTCGTCTTCCATCCCCCTTGTTTGTGTTCACCTCCAGCGCGGGATTTACTGTCTGCCGTTTAATGGAAACATAGGATTTATCAAGTCACGCGCCAGACCAGGCACAACCTTCGCGCTACGCGTAATGTAAGCTCATCGACTTTTAGATAAACTGCTAACAGCAAAACAAGGACGTAGCTAATCAGTTTGCTGATTGACGTAATTCATTCTCTATATATCGCACATGAAAGTGAAGCCTTTCAATCTTTTTCATTTAGGATAGAAATATACAAAACTATCTTGCAATGCTTCCATTTGAGTTTTAGGTATTTTCCTTTTTGGTAATTTGACTAAGGGCTTCACCAAAATATGTATCGGGATGAATTATTATCTTTTTGTGTTGCCTAGAATCAATAAGAAGGGTTTGAATATATTAAATTAATATGTAAATGAGTTTTTCACCGTGTCTCGAAACACCAAATCTCAAATTGATCGATTAGATGCTGTAGCTTTGAACGGTCAAGTGGGATTCATGTCAATAGGTATAACTTTGAAACAACCTAGTAGAGCAACTCACGCTATGTCCGAAGGCAAATATTATTTAACTTTGATGCACCTCAGATTTTTCTTCACAGGCTGTTAGTATTGATCAAAACAATGAATTTAAAAAAGGTCCTAAAATATTCTATCTTGGGTTTTTCGAAAAATTCAATTTTTAAGTTTATATAGGGGTCATTTCCTCTCAAGTGATATTAACCGTTATAATCGACCACCTCCGATTTCAACCAAATTTGGCATAATTGCTCATTCCAACCTCACATTCAATTTCCCAAAGTTTTGTACGGATTGATCAATCCCCCTTGCAGTGCCGCTTCTCTATTTTTCTGAGATTTTCGAAAAAACTCATTTTTCACTACATGTCACTGCAAGGGGGATTGATCAATCCGTACAAAACTTTGGGAAATTGAATGTGAGGTTGGAATGAGCAATTATGCCAAATTTGGTATAAATCGGAGGTGGTCGATTACAACGGGTAATATCACTTGAGAGGAAATGACCCCTATATAAACTTAAAAATTGAATTTTTCAAAAAACCCAAGATAGAATATTTTAAGACCTTTTTTAAATTCATTGTTTTGATCAATACTAACAGCCTGTGAAGAAAAATATGAGGTGCATCAAAGTTAAATAATATGTGCCTTCGGACATAGCGTGCAACTCTCATCCAGATGTGAAAATACTGTTGATCCTGTCTTGCGGAACATCGGCGTTTTATGAGAATCCACGCTAATGTGGATAAAATTTTCACACTTCCTCGAATCTTTTAGAAATACCGCAAATACAAAGCGCCAATACATCATATTTTCGTTGATTTCAGTCGATACAGTCGAACTAGAAGAACTATGACAGATGCATAATTATGCGTTTTAAAGTAAACTGAGCCGGATCATCAGAACTACGTTGGTTGTCGTGTGATGAAAATGATTTTTTTTTTAATTCCGTGAGGTAGAATATAGTTTTTTCTAATTTTTTTAAGAAGTGTTCCTTCTTTCACCACCGCACGACATCTTTTTCCAGATATTTTTTTCTTTGCATTATCTAACAACATTATGAACAACATTAAAAAAAAACTAAGGAATTATAACAATCTACGATTACGTAAACGACACTTTAGCGTTTCACAGCATATATTAAAATTAAACAAGTAGAACACGGAGCTAAAAACTGCACATATAGTTGAAATAAGTCTGATGAAACGGAATTCTAAGAAAGTCAGTTGAGAGAAAAATTCTCAGGGACGCATTCGCATAGATCTTTGCTAGAATCCAAGAGGCACCAATTGATCCACATGGTAGATTTCAAACAAATACGGCACGCTTATCGTCCCTTCTCTTTTCCAAAGTGTCCATGTTCAACAGCTTACACCTGCGTTCATATGAAGGAAGTTCGACCAGAGCAGATAACGAAGTGCGTACTTGCTGAACATTTTCTGTATATTAGATTCGTTCTGTGCAGTCCGAAGGCCAATGTAAAGGCTCCAAAGTGCGTTGACCATGCAACTGAAACTCTTTTGCAATTCTCAAGAAGTTCTTGTTTGCTTTGAAAATGATACCGCTCCTTAGCGACCCTTAGGCGCTCAATATTCGGGCTGTTCTGGAATAACTGTATAGAAAAGTACATAAAAGTTAAAAATCAGGATTACGTACATATATACATACTAACAAATCGTATTTGATGCGCAAAATTGGCATATTCGTGGTATTTTGGAGGCGAGATACGTGATGAGGAATAAGCATACTTATTTCATCGACATAAGTAATTATATACGATAATATACGATTCTGTGATAAAAATCTTATGTATGTCAGCTATTATCATTATATACGACTCAAAATCAACTTGGGCGGACTTTATTAAGCTTTGGTTATGATTCCGAATTTGTTAAGAGTTATTTTGACAATTTTCGATTATTGATGTACGATTTGGTGTTAGCTGGGTAGCTTTTGAAGTATCCTGGAGGAATACCATGCAGACATCTCGTTGTAATACAGCGAGAGTAGCAAGAATAGCATTAAAGTTGATAAAAAAAAACAATGGTTCCAAATGGCTACCTTGTGAAATCTCAAAGAAAGCGATAGACGACAGCGAATGAAGTCTGTTGGTATTTACGTTGATTTAACAATTCGTGAGGTGCTGATTGAACCTCTGAAGTAGCGACCCTTTTATGTAGAGTTCTATCTTAGCAAAGACGATTTGATCATTGTTAAAAGCAGTGCTGAGGTCCGAGAATATAAAATCTGCCTGAGAGCGGCCATCAAAACAGTGCTCAATGGGCAAAAACGAGCTCTTAATCCCAAGAATTAGAAGCCGCTGGTTTGGAATTTTATAAGATACCGTCATCCGGGGCGAGATTGTGCCAAAAAAGCATATGTTTTAGTTCTTTAGCTCAGTATACACACAATTTAGGAACTAAGTTGATTTCAATCCTGTCAATATGTACTAAATTGTTCAATTAACAACTACCGTTGAGATGGTTTAGTTACAATGAAACCTAATTTTACTAGAAGTGCATGAACTTTGGCATTTGGCAGCACCCCCTTCTAGGGGGTGACATTGTGCCAAAAACTTAAAGTTAAGCTAAAAACCTAAACAGTGAACGTTAGCATGTTTATAAACAATACATATAAATATCAGTATAAAGTAGTTCATATGGGGCCGTCCATGAACTAAGTGGACTATCAGAGGGGCAGGGGATCGGCCAAAAACAACGCATCATACAAAAAGTATGAACGAAAATAATCCGGGGAGGTCTGAAATAACTAAAAATGAGTTCGTAGTCAATGGACAGCCTTTATATAGCCAGTAGCGTTTCTAGGGTTAACAAGGGGGAGATATATAAAGGGGTGTATCCTAAGGGGGCATACCTATTTGATCATGTAACAAAAGTAACCATTACTTCGTTCGAGAACCCGCGGCCGCAGAACATGTAGCCCCTCCCAACCCCCTCCCCCGTCCTTAAAACTGGCAGTTTATACACTGTATAATATATTCGTCTTATATTAGAGTATTTATTCAAAGCATCTGAAATTTCCAGAGAAAAAGTAAAAATTAGTTTAAATTATTTAGCAGAGCTATGCTCCAAAATTGATGATGCAATCTAATCTTTCAAAATATTGTGCTCAATAGTAAAGAATGTGAGTGTACTGGTGTAAACTGACGTATTTTTGTTGTGAATGTGAAATCCACAAATTGGATCGATTATTATGGCTTGGCACAATCTCACCCCCGTGAAGCTCGAAAAGTACAAAGTTTCGAAAAATATTATTTTCGTAATCAAAACTTATCCAACGCATAATAACCTTTCAATACATTGTAAATGATTAGTTTATATACCTTCAAAATAGCAAGTTGATGCGATTTCTTGTTTGGGTTGGTTTATGGAGGACATTTTTTACAACCGTTATTTCCGAGTATTTTTGATCGCGAACTTTGAAACCCTGTCTAGGCTAAATAGTTTGCTAATATTATCTTTGGTTCATTCTAAGTTATGCATAAATCTGTTATTTTCGTCATCATTTTGAATTTAGTTCACCTGTTTCTATAGATATAATAAATTTTCACAAATAAACATTTTTGGTTTTTGGCCCAATCTCACCCCGGATGGCGGTACCTATTTCTATGTAAAAATGCAGAAAATCGATTGGTGGCGGTTTCATTCTGCGCAGACTTCGGGAAGTGGCTCATTTTGCCCTATTTTCCCCAAAAATCAATATAAAAGCTAATTAAAGAATATAAAAACTTATTTACCGCCCGTGAAATGAACTCAAATTCCAAATTTTGTCAAAACATCAGAAGAATCAAATTCCATCAATTCCCTACTGTGCGAAATGCAGAAATAGTCCATGTTACCCAATTCACCCCCACATACATAGATAACCTAATTAAAGATTAAAACTAACTCAAAGGTAAAAACCATCTTCAAAAAAATGTGTATTTTATCATACTGAATAACTTTGGAGAACAGTTAAAGGCAATAAATTAATTGGATGAGGAGTTATTGAGCAGAATTGATTTTTAAGTGTACTTTTTAAATAAATCATTATATCTCGCAACAAGCAAAAGACAGATAGTTACTATATTCAGTAAAGTTGCTTGTTTTAGTATGTTCTATAATTTTTCTGAAGGAAAAAAATTTTTTGGTCGTATTGAAAAAAAAAAACAAAAGTTTGTATCACCCTGATAGATGAATTTAAGATCACCTTGATAGTTTGAAAAGATGCACTGTATTTTATTGATAAACTTCTCCAAAGACACTATCGTTGAAAAATTACGATTTTCGTTCAATAGCAAATGAGCGTGTTTTTGTAAATCTAGAAGCAGAGGTTGGAAAACTCGCAAAATGAATATATACGCCGAGCATCGGCAAACGGTTTTTATCATGATAAAACAGCTACGCGAGTGGTTCAATTCGCCTATAACAATGAGCATCATACACTCACGCTTCATAGCATCGCTGAATATACAAATATCGTGAGCAACGCAAAAGTGCAAATTACTGCTTTCTGGTGCTTGTAAAGCCACTAACACTACTTTAAACTATTCCCTTTTCGTGGTAATATTATTTTGAATACTTTCTGGCGTCCCCGGACATTCTATATCCGATAAATCGAACACACTCAATGTTCAATATTCAATTTTTGAACGAATTCTGATGTTCACATTGAGGTTCTGTTCGTGATAAAATTCAATGCTGATGCGTGCATTATCGCCGAGGCAGGTGATTAGTGTGTGTTCATGAGGGATGTTCATCGATTCAAACGATCACTTTTTCGCGAATTCTCCAACCACTGTCTAGAAGAGAATCAGGCAAAACGAACCGATTGTGAATCCATCACGGTACTAAATCGATGACAATCAACTCTCCTGATGTCTTTCGAGTAAATTGGTACTATTCGAGTTTATTCCCCTGTCTCTGAATTAGTTTTAATCGCTCTAATTAGGTTTGCGTTTTTTAACATAGAAACACGTATCTTGTAAGATTCCAAACCAGCGGCTTCTAATTCTTGGGATTACGAGCTCGTTTTTGCCCATTATGCAGTGCTTCACACAAAAAGTAAGTGTCAGCTGATTGATGGTAGTGCAGTGCGTGGGCATGAATCCAAGTGGTTCATCGGTGATGTAGTCTGCTAGACTAATGAAAAGATTAGGACTATCACAACGCGCTTAAAGGGTTTCGGCAATGCACTTTGAGCGGAGATATTTCCCTTCTTGTAAACACGGGAATGTCTGCGCCGATTGCTACACAGAAGAGAAAACGTCAGAACAAATAGACAAGAGATTTCGAATCGAAGCAGCTTAAACACCAATATGGTTCTTCACAAAATTTAAAGTGACCCGTGAAATCATAGAACGATTGAGTTGTTGAAGTATACTTTAGCAATTGAGGAGCTCTTGGGGTTCGGAGTAAGCCTAAAAGCACCGAAGTTTTCGAAGAAATAACCGATATCACATTAACGCCAATTAATCCGAGGAGTCGTCGAAAGCTGACGCCGTAAAAGCCACATGAGCGCTAATAAGATTAGCATCTCGGATCCGACGGATTTCCGAATAAACTAACGCGATTGGTCAAGGCGACGATGGATCGAGTAATGTGTGTTGTTCGAGTATCAGGGGCAGTCTCGAGTCCCTTTGGATCTCGAAGAGGGTTACGGCAAGGTGATGGGCTTTCATGTTTGCTGTTTAACATCGCTTTGGAGGGTGTGATAAGAAGAGCGGGTATAGACACGAGTGGCACGATATTCACGAAGTCCGTCCAGCTTCTTGGTTTCGCTGACGACGTTGACATCATTACACGTACCTTTGAGAGGATGGCGGAAACGTACATCGGACTGAAAGCTGAAGCCAAACGGATAGGACTTGTCATTAATGTATCGAAAACAAAATACATGAAAGGAAGAGGTTCTAAAGAAGTGAATGCTGACCTCCCTCCCCGAATTCATTTAGACGGTGATGAAATCGAGGTGGTAGAAGAGTTCGTGTATCTGGGCTCACTGGTTACCGCAGACAACGACACCAGCAGAGAAATACAAAGACGCATTATGGCAGGAAATCGTGCCTACTTTGGACTCCGTAGGACGCTGCGATCGAACAAAATTCGCCACCGCACGAAGTTAACAATCTACAAGACGCTGATTAGACCGGTAGTCCTTTACGGCCATGAAACATGGACTATGCTCGTGGAGGACCAACGCGCCCTTAGTGTTTTCGAACGGAAGGTGTTGCGCACCATCTACGGCGGAGTGCAGATGGAAGACGGAACGTGGAGGAGGCGAATGAACCATGAATTGCATCAGCTGCTTAGGGAACCACCCATCGCTGCCACTGCAAAAATCGGTCGCCTGCGATGGGCTGGGCATGTCGTGAGGATGTCGGACGACTGCCCGGTTAAAAAAGTTCTCAATAACGATCCGACTGGAACGAGACGGCGGGGCGCGCAGCGAGCAAGATGGATCGATCAAGTGGAAGGCGACCTGCGGACCCTACGTAGACTACGTGGCTGGCGAATTGCGGCCATGGACCGAGTAGAATGGAGACGACTTCTTCGTACAGCAGAGGAAACCACGGCCTGGAGCTGATTAAGTAAAGTAAGTAAAGTAAGTAAGTATCTCGGATCCGATCCGGCGGGAGATAGATAACACATAAGTACAAAGACCGATCGGTCAAGCTATTGCACGGCCTGTCAACGTCGTCGTTAGCATAGATCCAAGGTGACTTATGCTGTTTCAAGCAATCGTCTTCATTTAATTAGATTTTGGGTCACTCGTCACCAATTTCTCAGGCGTCTCAGAAGATACAAGTTGCTTTCAGTTTGGTGAATATCATGCACATTGAGCCTCTCTGCTAGTACCTGTGGGGTTATAAAAGAGAACCGTTTCAGTCGCACTGTCGTCCGACATATTTCCGACTTTCGCTCGAACACGGCAAGGGCGCGTATGTACTCTGTTAGCAGCGTTACAGCTTCAAGTTCATAAAGAATTATCAGTCTAATGAGATGTTTGTACATAGTCAGCTTCGCACGGCAGTGCGTGTTTCTTGCTCGCATTATTTTGCGAAGAGCAAAGGAAACCCGGTTTTTCTCTTAAATGCAACGCTGGATCTCCTTACTAGTGTTGTTGTCCGTGATCCCAAATACACATATACTATTTCTAGTTCGTAATCGTCAACGATTACCGTCCGTTAGAGGCACGCGTTTGTGTCCTTTGAGACCCTTCCTTTCATGTATTTGGTCTTCGAGTCATTTCAAAGTCTGTCTGTCTGTCAAAGTCATTTGCAAAGTCTGGAAGTTGGCTACTTTTGTTGAAAATTGTACCGCTCGTTTCGTTGCCCGCATATCGGATCACCCTCTTCTCAGCGATGTTGAATAAGTTGCAGGACCCTGGCTCAACCTACGCTGCGTCAAGGAGGGCGCTTGAAAGTGTCCCCTTGATGTGCATGAAACACATCACTCGGTCTTATGTAGTTCTGATCAGTTGCGTCAGTTTATCCGGAAAATCGTGTTCGTGCATTATCTGTTATAATTAATCTCGGTCGACTGCATCGTATGCTGCTTTTAAGTCAACAAAGATGTCATGCGTAAGCACGTTGTACTTCAGAATTCCTGCAAGATCTTTCAGATTGTCAAAATTTCATCCGTATTAACGCGAGCCCCCATGAAGCTCGCGTGATAATTCCCTACGAAACCTTGTGCTACCTACCGGTGAATGCCGGCGTAACAGTATAGAGCCGTTGCCAAGGTTTCTCGGCCATATCTACAAAGCTCTGCTGGTAGGCGGTTCTTATCGATGGCTTTGTTGGTCTTCAGCAAGCCGGTTTCACATTCGGCTTCTTGAAGATCAGGCACTAGAATATTACCATCTTTAATGGGTTTTCACCATTGAGGTACTCATCGAAGAACTGCTTTCACCCGTCGTCCACCTCGTGCTGGTTTGTAAACAGATTCCCTCCCTCGTTCCTAAATAGGACAGGTTACGATGCGCAAGTTGTTTACATATGCCAGTAAATAATCTCAGATGCTCGTATTTTGATAATGAATATGGATCTCGTCATGGTGAAGATCACACAAATTGTGCTGTAGGTTTAGTGACGCAGTACTAGAAACGAGGAATAAATCAACGGAAGTGATAATGTGTTTGGCGATACGCTCACACACAGTACCGTGACAGCTGCTTTGTGCTGACAGGAAAAGGTTTTAGTACCTGCTTCATGATGTTTTGTCTTCACTTATGATGAAATCAGGCATTATACGAATAATATTTACAACGGTCCCAAAAAAGTACCTTGTGGTAATCCAGAATTTCCGAGCCGATAACACACGTACAAGTGGCTTGGGAAAAAAGGAAGAAACCGACAAGAGGGGAGGAACGTCCAAATGAGAACTAAGGCCTTTCTTCCTTGCATTACGTGAACTTCCAGAACGGAAACATATCTGCAAGTGGCTGTGTGATAAAAGAGGGGGGCGAGGGATCTACAATGTAAGGCAAATTTCTAATTGATTTAGTCAACACTGACAAGTCGGACATAACTTCAAATCGCATTCAGTTGACACAATCACCGCAGCTCAAATTGAAGTTTGCTTAAAAGATGCTGTTCAACAAATGAAGCCAGTCGCGTCTAAAATCTCCAAATCGTCTCCAACGCTCTTCGAAATCATAGGAATAAATTCACTTTGGCAGGATGACTAAAAGCTCCTGCAAACAAAAATCGATATCGCCTTTGAAAGCCATAAAGGCTGACAACTTTAAAACGGCTTCCATTTCGTTAAATTTTCAAAAAGAAACAATAAACCTGACACACACTCTCTCAACAAATGATTCGTAGTGAAGGAAAATCCAAATTATTGCCGCTGATTTAGGCACAGTCTTCAACTTGGCTACAGTAATGTTCGCAGCTCATCACGTTCCATCAGACAGCTTGTTAAAATTTTTGGTTAGGTACTTTGGAGCTCCATCTGGTGAATATGTTGTTAATATCAGCTGGAATCGCTTAAGAGATTTTGGACAATCAGCAGGATTTTCGTCTTGATAAATTCGTTTGATTGTTGGTAAAATCAAGACTCAAGCGAACTTAATTTCATGCAAACAACGCCGAAATTGCAGAGATGGTGCTCTATCTGATTAAAGTTTTTAATAGATTCTGCACATTCATAACAGTGCTTATCCCCATTGTCCATAGTTTTTGTGCCAATGGAAGGAATAACCAGCGATGGTTTTGCAACAAAGTAAAACTTGATTGTTACTATGTAACATTTTCAAAGGAGATTCATAGTGAAAGATTCTTGGTTGCAGCTTTAGATGATAACATCCAGATAGCATTTCAGAATAAATTCTTTTCTTTCTTCTCTGTGGTTTTTGAAGGACCAGCTACCAGACTATATGCCCTGTTGTGAATAGCGGAAAGTTTTCACTAGGGTGACGGTGCAACGGAATGAGTAAATTAAAAAAAACTGTGGTGTCAGCTCACTAACAAAAAATCATTGAGTTAATTGCGTAATAAAACAATTTTTCTCTTCGCTGGTACTTTTTTTTTTTGTTATTTATTTCACTACAAACAAAGCTTCAAGTGTAACTATGAAACGTTAGCTAGCCACGCAATCAGCAGAAGCTTTTATTCCCTACTTAATGCCACATTGGGGACACTCGGTTCTGCCGCATCAAAACCTTCAGCCGTCCTGGGGAAACCGTAATTTATTTCACCCTAGTAGCGGGTACTTCCTGCCAGGTACTTTCTATATCAGCTCCAACACCGACCCGGCAGGGTACGGTCCGGTACGGTGCGCTACCGTATCAAGATGGAATTGAATTAACATACGAATAGAACGTGCCATATCCTCACACTGGCTGTTACCCACGTCAGCAGCCAATTTCAACGCTTGCTTCTTCTAATCGGTTCATCCGGCATTGACCAACCGGGTAAACAAATCCTCGGCGGGTGCCGCACTGGTCAGCACGACATTGAGCACAGTATGAAAAGGTTTAAAAAAAATCACATCACTCGTACCGATTGCTGATGAACAATGTTGAATCGACTTAAACATATTTCCGGTGCTTTTTTGTTGTAAAAATCAAACATTGATAACGATAACCTTCAACAACACGAGCATCGGACGAACTTTGAACAAAATTTTATTCAAACTTTTCGTACTGTGCACGTTTGACATTCGTATCACTGTTCCAGAAGGATGCGTGCAATTTTATCGTATAACCTGAGTGACAACCCATATCTAACTCCAACCTAGTCAGTGGAGAGAAACCCGGCACAGGCGAAAGAATTTAAAGGACGTGAAATGTTCCGCCTTCGGAAACGGATTTCCACATGCGACACTCCATAAAATGTTATTTTCCGACGAAATTGCATACCAGCATTAGGTTTTTTCCGCAGCGGTTTCTGCATCCGTGCCATTATTGCTGATGCATCTGCGGGCAGCGAATTACTCTTTGTCGTCCGTCGTCTGTTTGGTTCGCCACTACTGTGTTCGCAGGAACGGGTTACCAACAACGGAACAATTGCAATGTTTCATCATGTCACTTCCGTTACCGCAAGGGACCATGCGTTTGCTCTGTAGAGCTGTGTAAAACCAATTTCGTTCACCGAGGACAATCTGGTTCATTGTTGCGGGTGAGGAAGACCACAATAAAAGAACCGTTTTCCGTTTTCCCGCTGTAATCGAATCGGTTGATGGATGCGAGTTAAAAGATTTCAGTTTAATTAGTAAATCTACATTTAATACCAATCAATAAAGCAAGTATTTAACTAGTCTCATTTAAGGATCGTTAACACCCGTTCCGCCGTAGGGTAAATTAGCTCTGTTTCGCTGCATTAAGAACCATTTTGATTCAACGAGGGACGTCGCATCTTTATCAATAGCAGAATAAACCAGTAATCTAACGAAGCTTCGACGCAATCACGTGACTCCACTTTGATCGGAAGCAACTGGAGCGAAAGTAAGGGACACGAACGATGAAATAAAGCGTCCTTCGCATTGGCACTACCATTCTTTGGCATAGGGTTGGGAGCAGCTGTCCGTACCGTAAAACGTGCTAACATTGCTTTCTATGAGTTCAATTTTTTTCATCGCCCAAAGATTTTTATAAAAATATTGGACACAATGTCTGAATATTCAGTGAACAAGCGGCTACTTGCTAAATAGAAGTTAAAGCATTATAATAGCATTTTTATAATACATGAAGCTTTACTTAGTTCAACAATATTGTATAAAGCGATGCAATCAAACGAGCATGAGTAAGAGTTACTAAGTAAAAGCATTGAGCTTTAATTTGAAATTTTGTATAACTCAAGATAATTATCTGACTTTATTTCGTGCATCAACAAAGCAATAGTTTATTGCAGGGATGGTTGGATAACTTTGACTCAATTTTAATTCATTTGACAATACCGTCTCAGCCAAGTAAACTTTGAAAAAGTTATATGTGAGACATTTGTAGAATGATTTGTAATCTACAATATTACTCAATTAAGTTTTGTCTAGTTTATGGTAATTTATTTCACATTTTTAGCAATAAAAAATATTTACTAAGAATCATCCCTATTGTTTGTATCATTTTTCTTATCCCAACAATGATTTACCTCGCTGAACACTATTACTCCGTTCAACAGTCAGACAAAAAACAGTTGTCTATTGGATAGATGAAATCTTTTATACGGAGAATAGTCTCTTCATTTACAAATGGTCAGAATCAAAACGTTAGTTCGGCTGCGCTTGTACCGACCGCTCCAAGCGTTCCGTTCCAACATTTATATTGAGGACCTTCTTCGTTTCAGCAAACAACGATAACTTCTGCTATTTATCAGTGACAGGAGCTAAGTGATTGGTAATTAGGAATAACTTTTCGGCTCATCCGCAGTGTTCACATATCGTACCGAAAGGCTTTCACAACCTCAGTGAAAGTGAACGAACCGTGGCAGTGTCCTGAAGCCATCTGCTTGCAGACACAAAATTACGTTTATCGGGCACGATTTTATGTTGATCAGACTGTACGAAATGGTTACTGTATGTATACGCTGGTTAGCAGAGCCCTTGGCACCCAAACTGAAATTATGAGATATAAAAGTTTCTATTTTTAACACATAATAAATGTCAATAGAAATCGGCAAACATTCAGGGATTTGAGTAAAGAATTCAATATACCAATCGATCAATTGTTTGCAATTCGCGACTCTCCAGTTATTTTTGTACATCAAGGAGCTCAAAATCCCAAATAAATCTTCGATTGAGCGACCCTGACGCAGATTTGCCGGGTTGTGGTTTTTGGCTACAAATGGGAACGAATGAGTATTTAGGAACGGTTGTATTTTTTTGGCCTAATGCAATAGTGTTTTTTTCGGCCAAAATACACATCGTTCATCTGCATTATATGTTTGTAGAAACGTTTGTTGTGCACAGAGGCCTCGAAAATATTTCAAAGTTTTAGTTGTCACCCGTTATTACCACGATTAAAGTATTTAGCTATGCCACATGTGCCAATATGGCGTACAAATACAAAATAAATCTTATTGCGGTTATTTGCCAAACCGCAATAAATCTGATAGTTATATAGTGCTATTAATATGCTAACACCATAATCAAACAGATTTATTGCTGCTGTTATGTTGCCGCTACTCGCATAACAGTTCCAGTATGAAGAATATTAGAGTACAACACCGAAAACGTTTTTCATGCGAGGCCATATTGTAGTATTATTTTCAACCCATAAACAAAAATTCATCAAAGCGAGGTGTGAGTTGCTGGAAGAATTGTTATCATTCGGTTTTTATGTTTTATCCACCTATCATACAAATATGCATCTATTTCTGTTTTCGGGTTTCTATTTTCAAGTTACAAAATTTGTCGACTGATTTGGCATTTTACTAGGCTTTTTACACTATGATTAATAGCTTTCTCGAACAAAGCGGAAAACTTTAATAAATTATGGCGGTGGCTGTCAAGCAGCATAATCGGTTTTATTGCTGCTTTCAGTAAAGCGTAGTAAGACTTCTTGAGCTTATAAGCAGATTCTTAAAGAGGTTATTAGAACCTTCTGAAGCGTGGGCCACTTTCTCGGAAGCAGTTTTATAACAGTCATCCGAATGCTCTAGTGGAGCTCATAGCTTTATTAGCGACTAGAGGACCCGGCGCGCGTTGCTACGCCATTCTAAAAAGGGGGTACATGCATAATCTTGAAGATTAGATTAATTGTAATCTTGCAACCAAGAGCTTTCTTTTTGACAACCCAAGATATTCCTACCTAAATCATGCCGCAAATTTCTAATCCAACGCATCAGCATTTGTAACTCGAGCAGCAAGTCCAACGTAACGATTTGGGTTTTATTACCAACCCTTAAAATGGTAATGTTGGCAAAATCGTAATAAAATATCAGTGTAGTTCGATTGAAATCAGTTGAAAACTGGTCAGAAACCATGAATATTAATATGCTAACACCATAATCAAACAGATTTATTGCTGCTGTTATGTTGCCGCTACTCGCATAACAGTTCCAGTATGAAGAATATTAGAGTACAACACCGAAAACGTTTTTCATGCGAGGCCATATTGTAGTATTATTTTCAACCCATAAACAAAAATTCATCAAAGCGAGGTGTGAGTTGCTGGAAGAATTGTTATCATTCGGTTTTTATGTTTTATCCACCTATCATACAAATATGCATCTATTTCTGTTTTCGGGTTTCTATTTTCAAGTTACAAAGTTTGTCGACTGATTTGGCATTTTACTAGGCTTTTTACACTATGATTAATAGCTTTCTCGAACAAAGCGGAAAACTTTAATAAATTATGGCGGTGGCTGTCAAGCAGCATAATCGGTTTTATTGCTGCTTTCAGTAAAGCGTAGTAAGACTTCTTGAGCTTATAAGCAGATTCTTAAAGAGGTTATTAGAACCTTCTGAAGCGTGGGCCACTTTCTCGGAAGCAGTTTTATAACAGTCATCCGAATGCTCTAGTGGAGCTCATAGCTTTATTAGCGACTAGAGGACCCGGCGCGCGTTGCTACGCCATTCTAAAAAGGGGGTACATGCATAATCTTGAAGATTAGATTAATTGTAATCTTGCAACCAAGAGCTTTCTTTTTGACAACCCAAGATATTCCTACCTAAATCATGCCGCAAATTTCTAATCCAACGCATCAGCATTTGTAACTCGAGCAGCAAGTCCAACGTAACGATTTGGGTTTTATTACCAACCCTTAAAATGGTAATGTTGGCAAAATCGTAATAAAATATCAGTGTAGTTCGATTGAAATCAGTTGAAAACTGGTCAGAAACCATGAACTTAGTGTAATTTCAACATTATTTTCTCCATGTTTTCATTTTAACAATGCATTTTCTCTTCAATTTTGTTTTTAAAATAAGTATTATATTATCTCACTTCACCGGTTTATTCTTAACAATTTTGTTCCATATTTTAGTATGGACGGCAACACACGCGAGTTCGATTACTTTTTGAATATTGCAAAAAATTCTGTTTAATTTGTATGAGAGCCCTCCCCCCTTCCAAAGGGGACAGGAATCTCAATACGTCATAAAAAAAATTTTTGCCTCCAGTAACCCCCAAATTCATTTGCTTGATTAATAGTCGAGTTATGGGGAAAATTGTGTTTTATTTATGTGGGAGCCCCCCTCTTAGAAGAAGAAGGTTTCTCAATCTACCATAGAAAAAAAAATATACCTCCAAAAACCTTCACATGCCAAATATGGTTACATTTGCTTGATTAGCTCCGAGTTATAAAGAAATTTGTGTTTCATTTGTATGGGAGCCCCCCCCCCCCCCCTACCTTCTAGAGGGGGAGGGGTCTCAAACAACCATAGAAAAAAATCCTGTCTTTAGAAACCCCCACATGCCAAATTTGGTTCCATTTGCTTGATTAATAGTCAAGTTATGAGGAAATTTTGGTTTTATTTGTATGGGAGCCCCCCCTCTTAAAGGAAGGAGGGTTCTCAATCTACCATAGAAAAGAATTCTACCTCCAAAAACCTTCACATGTCAAATTTGGTTTCATTTGCTTGATTAATAGTCAAGTTATGAGGAAATTTTGGTTTTATTTGTATGGGAGCCCCCCCTCTTAAAGGAAGGAGGGTTCTCAATCTACCATAGAAAAAAATTCTACCTCCAAAAACCTTCACATGTCAAATTTGGTTTCATTTGCTTGATTAATAGTCAAGTTATGAGGAAATTTTGGTTTTATTTGTATGGGAGCCCCCCCTCTTAAAGGAAGGAGGGTTCTCAATCTACCATAGAAAAAAATTCTACCTCCAAAAACCTTCACATGTCAAATTTGGTTTCATTTGCTTGATTAGTTCCCGAGTTATAAAGAAATTTGTGTTCCATTTGTATGGGAGCCCCCCCTTCTTGAAAGGGGAGGGGTCTAAAACCATGCTAACAACATTCCTCACATCAAACGCAATGTGTATGCCAAGTTTCATCAAAATCCGTCGAGCGGTTCGCGAGTCTATACCGGACACACGAACAGCATTTCATTTTTATATATATAGATTTTATGAAATTGATGATAAAAACCACTAGAGGAACGTATTAAAATTTAAACTGCTGCTTGGAACCACAACGTTCAAGATATTTCAACATTTTTACCTAAGCAAAATAAGCAACTTACTGATTTAGAACAACTGGTCTACTGAATGGCTGACGCAATGGATTCTGTCGTATATCACAGTGAAGTAGCTCAACGGTGAAAGTTGACGAGGCATGCTGTACTTCGTTCCAGATTCAGTCTGGTGTTCCCCAAGGCAGTCGCGTGTAACCGTTGCTACTCGTTCTTTCCATTAACGATCTTTGTGAAAAATTAATATCTCCAAAGCTACTATACGCTGACGACCTCAAATTTTCTTCAACACTTCGGAGAGCACAACAACCCAAAATTTAAAACTACTGGTTCACCAAGTTCCGCTCAGTAACTATACCTAAAAAACTTGAACCCACAGGAGTTCGAAGACGAATGTCCGAGAGCGGTCGAAACACTTGCTGACTACCGTTACGTGGACGACTCCTTGTTGCTTGTTGTTTGTACTGGGACAGCTCTCTCTTCACAAAAGCGAAATACCGCTCGATGGGGCGTAACTCTGGACAGTTATGTGGATTCGCCTCCTTCGGCACAATATGGATTCCATTAGCATCATACCATTCCAACACATCTTAGGCGTAGTGACAGAATGCCGAATCAGCGAGGCTACATCATGCCTGCGTAGGAACGGTAACAATCGTTTCTGCAGGCATTCTTCACGGTATATTTCCTTGTTAACCGTTCCCGTAGTGATGTAACTTTTGCTTGCTCGACCACAGCTGCATATGGCCTGCCATACTAAATATTTTTTGGAAAACTTGGCTTTCTTCTTTGTCCTAAAATGCTCTGCAACGCCATTCCATTTAATGGCAGTGTAAAAAGGCATACCAGGAAGCTGTATAGAGTCTTCTAGGACATACGTTTCATCGTCCATTAAAACGCAAGGAAACTTCGTTAAATATTCGTGAAAAAGCTTACGCGTGTTTTGGCCGTCGTATTTTGCTTATCATTACGGTTTGGCACAGTCCTCACCTTGAAAGACTTCAGGCCTTGTCGTTGCTTAGAAGTGTGCACGAATGTTGGCGACATTTTTATTTTACGAGCAGTGGTACGTACAGAAAGATCTGGTCTCCTCCGTAATATTTGTTTTACCTTCGCATCCTTGTGGTGGTTCCCCAGATCCGTTTTTGTTCCCTTTCCCCTTCTTCCTAGCTGTTGTCAAGCGAGTATCGAACGATTTTAAAACACTGTGAACAGTGCTTGGAGGCAATCCAAGCTTTTTGGAAAGTTTTCTTAACGAGAGATGCGGATTTTCATTGCAACCGCACACAATTGCTTTTCGCACCTGCTCTTCTTTCGACGCCATTTTACACCATTAGCGCTTGTAATATAAACAAGTCTTATATTTTCAGAAAGAACAGACATACGTCTATTGCTCCGCCAAATATTTCACTCATTGATAATGTGATTCCGAAGCAGTGTGTTCAGGGGTGTCCAAATTTTATCGTGAACAAGCCTTAAGATAAAAATATCGATTCAATCCTATAACTTTATAACAATATGCTTGTCTCAACTTCTGGCATCATTTGTGTGAGTTTTCATTTACATTTATATACCGATTTGGCTCTGTCAACTGTGGTGCTGGGGTTTTAACCAGAGCACTGACATCTGTACATCGTTGTACAAGTATCAAATTTATAACAGGATGAGTTTTAAATAACAAGTATTTTATAACAAAATCTCCTATGTATTTTGTTATAAACTTGGTCTCGTTAGTAGTTAAAACAACAAAAATTGTAACAACATTTTCTCTAGGCATATTACAAATATATCAAATTATGATTTGTAATTTGTTTGTTTATTTGTTACGGTAACCTTTAGTTTACAACTTTATATCAGGTCAAGGAAAACATATAATTTGATTAAGTTTATATCAAGATGAGTTACAAAAATCAGCATTCTGTCCTGATGTATAACCAAATTGTAACGAAATGTGTTATAACTAACAGAACGAGATAGAATCTTAATAGAACATTTTGTGTCGCAAGTTTTTCACATCACATTAATAACATTGTTTAATAGGAATATCAGCTTGAGCTTTAATTCCGTAATATTTTTGTTAGAATCGTCTGATCGAGAACAACAAGAGAGTGTTCGTAAGGTGCTTACACCAGCTGTGGTTTCGGTGCACGTGAATTAGTTACAGCTTTATGTAAAGCTTTTAGGGAGCGAGCTGCAATTTTTCCTATCAAAACATGACGTCCTGTATTAGACCTGGTTTTCATTACAGACAGAATAAGACGCCTATAGTATTAGATATGGTCGCCGGTTGAACTCTTCACTCTTCAGTAATAGCAGGACAATTTTTATAATACCAACAATTTGATGCAGAAGCAAATATAACAACCTCACTTAGGTAAGATTCGCTCAACACTCTGTGGACTCCATATAGGTGGAGTATGGAAGCGGTTGGTGCGCTCTGTTCAAACGTTCACCAAGGAACGGAAACTAGACGTTGTGTCGCTGGAGACAATGATCATGGAAACGACAGCAATAATGGTTGATACCGGACCGTGGACATACATTGCTTTGGAATCGACTAACCAGCAAATCTTGACAAAAAAAAAACAAATATTTGTTTTTTTTTGTCAAGATTTGCTGGTTAGTACGAGCAGCTATCGTACATATCCCATCTATATTACTCGTATTCAAAGCGAACGTGCTATTAGTACCAAGTAAGAAATCATCTAGTTCAAATTCATTTTCCAGGCTCAGATGAAAGCGAAACACTTAAAAAGTGAAGACACTTTTTACGCCATTACTCAAAAAGCAGCACACACAAAAAAACAACCATTAATATCAATATTCAGATCCTCCGAACACACTATCTGGAACCGTTCTGTTTAGGACATAAATCCACAATGCCTGTCAAAATTAATTCCTGCTCATCGGCCTGGTAGGATAGTCTCTCTCGTTTAAATTCATAGCACAAAGCTTAATATCAGCCGAACGTCATTCTTCCTTCTTCCAACAAAAGTGCTGCCAAATTCTTCCACTTCACAGCATAAAACGATAAAACGTTTCCTCGGGGCCTCGGGTAAAAATGAAGAACGAAAGCGAAAAATCGCTAGGGAACCACGAACCACAATTTACGAGCCACCTTTGTGAAACCGAAGCGCCTGCCTTTGGAGCCGCGAAGTGGAGCACACCGCCGCAATGAAGAATAATACAGAACATAATCACATAAAATGACAATTTATCTGATTCGCTTTTGAACTGATAAATTCGATCCTCCTTCTTCCTTTTTTGTAACCGGAACCGCTGCGCAATAAAAATTTCATTCATGGGCGAAAGAAAGCTGCGTGCGACATCAAACGGCAGGCGTAAAAAGTCGAGTTTTTCGACTCAGAAATAACAGGACGAATTTTTTTGTTGTAGGTACAGGTCAGTGCACGGAGGCATTTGCCGATTCCGATGATCAAAGAAAACCTCACATAAATTACGCCAGAACTGAAAGCCAGTCGTGTAACAAAAAATAGACGGCAGTTTAATTTGATTGGTAAACAACGAAAAGTTGCGAAAATATGCACGAAACCAACGCAAGTTAGTCAATTGCTAATCAGGTTCTTAAACTTCACGACCAGACGATGAATGGATGATTTATTTCGTTCGAACCCCAAAATATCCAGAAATAGTAAATCAAGGATAGGTCATAGCCCCACTGACTGCGGAAAAGTTTCTGTGAAAAGGAAGGAGGCGATACCGGAAAGATTTTGCTCCAACAAAAAACACACTCAATAATTCAGCACATTTCAACGTTCATTAAGGATCCGCGGCGCTGCGCTGGTGAGAAAGAACAAGTAAGCGAAATTCTTCGTAACGAGCTTTCATATATTCAAGGAAAAAATACCCTCCAGATTGCTGGGATAGTTATGTACTGCTGCAAACTGCAGCACTTGTTGAGTATCTTGCTCAGTTAGCGTAAAATACAGCAATCAAAGGGATGAATAACAATTGTTGAAAATGAACTGGCCCCTTTTGGCTACGGGAAATACATTTTTGTTTTAACTTCTGTTTGATTCTGTGATTCTTGGAATCACGAAAAGAAACTTGGTTTCGGTTAATAACCAGATGAATAATTTGAAGTAATCTAGTAGAACAGATTACACTTTAGTTCGAAATTAGACTGGACAATATCATTTGAACTTAACTACGGGTGATTTACAGCTCAAATATTTATTTCTGAAAGTTACTAATCCCGCGTTAATTCCTCCAGCAATGTTATTCAATGATGGAAGCATCATAAGAAACATGGATGGTAAGTTTAATATACCGCCATGTATGTTTCCACGCACAATATTTTAATTAATGGTTTTGACGTTCGAGGGCGTGCCAAGACTGCTAATTACGTTCAACCAAAAACAAAAATATTATCGTCCCATATATTTCGTGTTTGCTTCTTCAATGCAATGCCATAACATAGGAAACATGTTGTGTTAAAGTTACATCAAGTCATGGGAGAAGAAAGTTAGAAAGCTGTCAGAAATTGGCAAATTAAAAGTGGTTTGAAGTAAGTAAAAAATGCTGACTAATCCATATCGCCGCTGAATAAGCCAGATAACCAGTATTTTGGAGGATAATTGACTGTTTTTGTTTAAATTTAAGTTCAATTAAACTCTATACAAAATGTACTACATTTTCAGAAACAACGCCAGAAAAATTAATAATAAATTATTTCCATCTCTTCCGATCATTGTTATTGCATTTAACGGGAGATTAGCAGTCATTAACTTATCGTTGCAGAGCCCAAATTCGGAAGCAATTTTGGAGCCCAAAAGCGGGATTCTGTTTATAAAAATGTAAATACTGCATTCTTCTTGCCAATCTGAACACAGCGCATGTATTTTCATGAACAGAATTTTTGTTTCACACAAAAAAAACGGGTTTTGAAATTGGCAGAATCGATGACGACTAATTTCACCTTAATACCATACATTTACTATCACTGTTCCAGTACAAGATAATTAAGTTGATGGTTAATGATTCTACTGTACGATTTTGGCTCAATTATCAACTAAGATTTGCATCATCAGTCAGAATATTGTTGGTCAAGCTACTTCACTATAAGCCTCTGGATCTGCATGTCTTTGTTTGGTCATTTTCTCAAACAAGGATGATCCACAAGCACCAGCTACGTCCTCCCCGAATCTCTATTTCCAACGGTCGCTGGTGACATCGACGCTGCAGTTCCGAAGTTAACTCCCATCGGCTTGGTCATTTCTCTGCGACGTTGTCTTCGAGACCTGTTTCCTACAGAGACTATAGATTACAGAGGCGCCGAGACACTCAAAATACGCTAAATTTTGAACAAAACGGAGAGTACCATCACGAATAAATGAAACTCGTCGCGTTCGTTCAAAATTTAGCAGTTTTTGAGTGCTCGGCGTCTCTGTAATCTATAGTCGCTGTACTCGCTACCTTGGGGCGGTCGGAGAAATCATTAAACCGCCATATTTCATTCCAGCAGTAACCTTGTAGCATCCAAAGAGATGGCGAAGTACTACACTTTGCACGGAAATGCCTCTTATTGAGCCTCGATTTGTGCACCCCAGATATATTCATAGGTACGACTCAAATATATTTTATTCGTGTTCGTAGTTGAGTCGATCGAATACGCTTTTTCGAAATCAACAAATACTAGAAGTATAGACACCTTGAATTCGCCTTGGTAGGGTACTATTATGGATCACGCCTCAGAGTACTTTAAGATATGGTGATCGTTTGCGCTTCAATTTCAGCTAACTGTGATATCCTGCGGTTCACCAACTTACACCAACTGACCCAGTCATCCCATTTACGCGGGAAGCTGTCAACCGGCACTCTCTCTGTGCCAGTTACACGCTACCGGCAACTACCCAAATAATGGGTCATTAACACACCTTACCCATTCAAGACAAATGCTATAATATGCTATAAATACCAGGATGCCACACTAACGACAGCGCCTTAGAGTTGAAGCGGTTGATGTGAAGTACTGTGCTTGACACGCGCAGCTGCTTTTGTAACTGGTCAGCTCTGGATATGAGTGGCATCTTCGCAATGATCCGAACATCACTATCACGTGTAATAAGCCGGAATAACTTATTTGATCTGCTGTGATTCGCTATTGCCCCGAATCTGGCTGGAATTGCCTGGTTTACTTATGGGTATGGGATACGGTCGCTCCCTGAAACTGCCGGTCTATCAATATCCGACGATTTTGGAAATCCACCGCGAGGATTTTTCACGTTAGGGGGACTCTCTTATGGAACCACAAATTTGGCGCCTCTGGTCTCAGGAATCATCAGATTACCAGGTTCATGAGGCTTTGAGACTCCATTACGAAAAAGAGCGATGGTCAAGTTGTAGAGCCACCTATATACGAGAATTTTGTGAAGACAATTAGCAAAGTAAAGCCTGGGGCTTAAAAATGATTTTTGAAGACTTTACTCTTCTTTATAGGCAGGCTTCGCAGCCGGCTTTTGCAGTACAGGACAATTACGGGGTAGTGCAACGATCATACTGACACTATCTAGCAGCACGGCCTAGTCGAGATTCGAACAAACTACGACATTAACTCGAGGTATAACATTGTCCAATTCTGCCTATAAAGTGCTCTCCAGTATCTTGTTCTGCAGACTAAGACCGTTAGCGGAGCCGTTCGTCGGTTAGGGTCGCTCCACAACGGATCAGATGCTCACCCTGCGTCAGTTACTATAGGCAAGTTCTGGGAGTACAACTTGCAGACTCATCATCTGTTTGTGGCTTTAAGGTGGCGTGTGGTTCAGTCAAACGAAATGAGCGGTGGCAGACGATGCTAAAACATGGTTTTCATGGATACCTCAGGCCGGAGACCGGATGTCGATATCATTGGAACCAACCGTAGAGTAGTGAAATAGACTTTTGGTCCTTCAAACGAGAAGCAGCGAGATTGGGACTTACCATTTACACCGCAAAACCGAAGTACATGGCAGGGAACTGGCTGGCAGGGAACATAGGAGCCCAACGGTGTTGGTGCCGAGGTGGAGCTGGATAGGGAACGATATGAAGTAGTTGGGGAATTCATATAGGTAACTCAGTACGCTCTTGACATGTAATAATGATGTAAGCTGCGAAGTGAAACAACAAATTACAGCCGCGAATCGGGCTTTCTGTGGATAACGAAGCCGACTGAAGTCCCGTAGTTTGTAAATTCGCACAGAACTGGCGCTCTTCAAAACACTAATCCTTGCGGTGACCCTGTACGGACCTGAATCATGCACGCTAAAGGAAGCTTACCGATGAGTGCTTCGGGTTTTTGAGCGTAAAATTTTGCGATCAATATTTGATAGTAAAATGGAAAACAGTGTGGCGCAGATGCATGAACCACGAGCTGTATCAAGCATATGCTGATATAGTGAAGGTAGTATAATGTGCAGGCTGCGGTGGGCAGGGCACGCACAGTAGAGATGGTCGGGTTTCATCTTTTCCCAGCCCGAACCCGACCCGGGCCCGAAAATTTTTTTGCTGCCAAACCCGGACCCGACCCGAACCCAAATTTTTATTTTCTGTCATACCCGAGCCCGACCCGAACCCGAAATTTTATTTTCGGTCAAACCCGAACCCGACCCGAACCCGGATTTATTTTTTTCGCTAAGCCCGAACCCGACCCGAACCCGAATTTTTTTTCGGCCAAACCAAAACCCGATCCGAACCCGAATTTTTATGTTATGTTAAATTTGATCCCGCCCTGAACTTGAATTTCATATTTATTTTCATAAAACTCACACCTCGATTTAAATCTCGGCAGTTTTCTTTTCGTATTCTCTATAACGTTCGAGCTATAAAAGCTCTAAAATTCATTTGAAATTAGGTTTTCTTCACCCTTCTATTTCTTTTGGAACCGAATTGAAAATTCTAAAAAACTAGAATCGTTTCTTTTACCTTTTACGGGAATATCTCTTAAGTTTTCTATGAAACCTGTGAAAAGCGAAAAGAAAAATTTACATGAAAAATTATTTTGAAATGCTTGGATCTTGCTTCATTATGTAATACCGGTATCTAATAGCCGAAAGCTAGTTGTCTAAACCACTAGCACCCTGGTTTAAAGGTAGCAAACATAAAAGGGGTTGATTTTAACACAAAGCATACCGACTTCACTCTACGAATATTTTTCGCGAGAAGACCGGAAATCCCGCGATTATCAATAGATTAGCATTAATATTTTTCTCGATAAAAAAGAAATAGTAGAGCACCAAACTTTGCATTATGTTTTAAATATATTTTCTAATAAAAGTACACATAGTAGAATTAAATTGGATAAGTTTTCTTATTTTTTTATTTTTAGGTAATAAAAGTAGCTAAACAGAATTGTGTTATAACGCTGTGAAAATGAACCAAAAAAGCAATGGGTCAAATGACCCCTTCACGGCAGAGCTGCCATAAATACAGATATTTGTGCATGCATAAATTCAGGACCCTACTGTTTTCTCCGGAGTATTTTATTTTCTCGATCTAATCTTTTAAATAACATGAATAGTTTATGAAGTACTTTAAAATTCAGGACCATTAGTAGAGCCAGAAATCACAGCAACTGAAATAATTGATGGGTCCCAAATTTATGCATGCACAAATATCTGCATTTGTGGTAGCTCTGCTGCACGGTATGTTGTGTGTTAAAGACAGCTAAACTTACAACTATTCCAAGGCACGAAACTTTTTGGAAATCGGAATAGAATTTATGATAGCACACAATTCTAGTCTTCTGTCAGTCCACCCAATCACTATTAGTTTGGGCGCAGTTATGACATGATCCAACTAACGAATTCTGGCGAATTCTGGAATATATAACTTTTGGCCTAAATTCGATCTAAATCTGAAAACACTAAACCGTCTAAAAAGCAACCAGTTCAGTGTAGCTGATATCTGAGTCATACTAAATATCATTTATCATTTATATCAAGTACTGCTTATTTTATTATGTTAAAATAATACTTTTACAAGAACTGAATGTGGAGATGGTTCGGCTTCTTATTACCCAAACCCGAAACCCGGACTTAATTTTTTCGCTAAGCCCGAACCCGACCCGAACCCGAATATTTTTTTTTGGCCAAGCCCGGACCCGACCCGAACCCGACACCTGGTAAAAGTATCAAGCCCGAACCCGACCCGAACCCGTCGGGTTCGGGTTTTTTCGGGTTTCGGGTCTGAAAACCCGAGACCCGACCATCTCTAACGCACAGTCAGCTGGTGTTCGAGGGGATTGGAAAACGGCTGCCCAGGACCGACAGTACTGGAGGACCATAATTCATTCGATGCAGAATCGATAATGGACCGTCGCCACTAAAGTAAAGTAAATTAGTAAGGTTTGGTTGCCGGCAGGGAGCGTGAAAGTCCAAATGGTGTTGGTACTTAGGCGGAGCTGGATGGGGTACGATATGAAGTAGTGGAAGGATTCATATACCCTACCATGCTCGTGTCATGTGACAACGATGTAAACAGCGAAATAAATTGACGAATTGCAGCCGCCAATCGGATTTTTTACAGAATGCTAGCTAGCTGAAGCCCCGTAGTTTGCAAATTCGCATAAAATCATGAACGATGAAGAAAGCTGGTCGACGAGTGCTTGGGGTTTTCATGTTTTTAAGCGTAAAATTCTGCGATTAATAGATGCACTTAGGAGTCATTTATTATTTATTTAATATTTATTTGATTCAATTCATCCGACTTTCGTCTTAATGAAATTTGATTGGACTGGGAAAAGCGACCTTGAGTAAGTTACATACTCTTACTCAAAGTGGCACAAAAACCCAGTGTCTTTTACATCGATATATAATAAAAATATATAGAACAAAATCAGTAAAATAACTTAAATACACAAACGAATTCTTTAAAAACTGCACCAAAAAGATGATGAACGATGGAGTAGCTAAAAGTCCATGCTATTTCCGCGACGATTGTACTCCAAAGCTATACGACGAACTGGTTCATGAAGTCCGTTGTTACGTTGTTACTCCACTGTAGAGACGTTCCGTTGATGCAGTAATCGAACACCAGAGGCTGTTTTTTACGAGTAAAGCTAATAACGGTACATTTCTGAGTGCTGATAAGCATCCGATTGGAGTTGCACCATTCCACAAATAAATCGATCAATTTCTGAAGCTGCAAACAATCTGTGATGGTTTCAATTGGCAGATAAATTTTTATATCATCAGCGTAGCACAGCCTTGTTCCAGGAGGCAACAGTCGAGTGATGTCGTTCACGAACAGCGAGAAAAGCAAAGGTCCTAAACTGCTACCTTGTGGAACTCCAGAACCATTCTAGAATCATCTCGATTGACTGGGATCCAATTTAACAACTACTTTACGATTGCGTAGATATGAGTTAAGCCATGAAAGCAAATTAGTTGACACTCCCAATTTGTCGAGTTTAGCAAGCAAAATATCACGATTGACTCGATCGAAAGCCGCTTTCAAATCAGTGTAAATGGCGGCGATCTGATTACCCTGTTCCACTGTACGCAGACAAAGCGAGGTAAACTCCAATAAGTTGGTTGAGACTGATCGGCCAGGGCTATCAAGTATATAAATTTGTACGTGACCAGAATGTCCGACGTAAGAGTAGTCAAAACTATTTTCAGTAGAGAGCTAGGAACGGCATATTCCCAGTACTCGGTGGATGTGCGCTATCGATGATAATGCAAGTTCAGCTGGACCAACGAACCCCAGGACTACTACACATGCACTAGCACTGGTCTCCCAGATTATAGTCATCATATGCTGGTTTGTAGTATAGTTTGACGTGATCCAATCAAAGTTTGTCAGTACGTGTACCCATAATTCACTATTTGAGGTAAAGCATACTTCATATTTCTCTTCTGATAAAATTCTTTTTTCACGACGCGTGTTCGTCAAATGGACTTTCTGTTTTACGATCGTGCCTGATAGTGACGTTTTCCCAATTAGAGCTTATCACGGTGACCAGTAATTTATTATATTATGACATTATGATACCAATTGTCAAGAAAATTATGCAGTATTCCGCACTGCATTTCTCCCCTACAGACGCTATTAAGAAAGCGACTATTATACATATTATTGTTTTTATGTGTCTCTACGGGCCCTATTCTGTAAGTCACGTGGAGTGTCACTTTGCTCGACTAGTCGACTTTTGGTATTATGTAAGTCACACGCGACGCGATTTTGTCGAGTAACTCGACTGAGTCTACCTCTAAAATGCTAGTGACTAAACGGTTAGCAAGTGACGCCTGAGCTTGCTTTGTTTTGGTCGTGCATTGAGCCATTCTGCTGCCTGTTCTACCTGCACTCGACACTCGATAGTGACTGAGTCGAGCAGAGTTGCTCGACGTAGCTTACAGAATATGGCCCATCACAGGGTATGTGGTATTTACTCTTCATTTGTAGCTTGCTTTACTAAACCAATCTCAGTCCCTGCTGCTCTTCGATAGCATCCTTTTCTAACTCTTTTTCGGAAGTTCCATGAGTTCCATGAGTTCCATGAGTTGCATGAGTTGCGCGGTAAATATCGGTTTGCTGCATCAGTGACCCACCTAATTCGGGGATGGCAGACATATTGCCGATGGTCCCCGGTTCATCACAGACTCAATTAGTGGCTGGGTATTTGTTAACTCCCCTTCCTCTCAACCCACCACTGCTCTTCGCTACTGGCCGCAAAGCACCTTAGCTTAGGGATTCAACTATTCACGTTCTTTACGTAATAGTCATAGGTTACCCCTGTAATCATTGATTGTAATCATCCTGCTTTCAAAAGCTTTGGACAATCTGTTCTGACTCTCAAAAGGTTCAGATTCAGTCGATCATACTACCATTGGCAGGTAGAGTTAAAGGTGGCAGTCTATTCTAAAATTTCCTTAACGGTATAGAATTTCCCGAATTCTGACATTTACTATCCTAAAACTTGGTTAACGGCAGATATGCTCGTTTAGTACATGTACGCAACAACGTGTCAGTAAAATTGGCCATCACTCTTCACTCGATGACAAAAAAAAACGAAAGTTTCTTTTGTCACGATAATGGTGACAATCACCGTAATCGTGAAACTTGAGCGATTTACCACAGCCCAACACACCATTAAACTGTTTGATACGGGAGTTCTGCGCTGAACATGTTGCCGAAAAGTTACCTCATCCATTGCCGAACACGCCAGCCACTTAGGGACCCGTTTCTTGCGCTAAAATGGTGCTTCCCACGCTAAGCTAAAAGTTATTCAATCATCCAGTAAGTATATAATTTATACATTCGAGAGGAAATGTGTTTTTGAAAGACTACCAGATGAAATTGTATTCCTAGAAGGGTAAAAATAGAGAATCGTTAGAAATATGTATGTACTATACATTCGACGCTATGCGACAGCAGGTGCCTTAAGTTACTGACAAGTTCATCAAGTATGTATTTCCATTGTCAAATTTAGTTTATTATCACATTTATTTTAAACACCTCCAATGGACTTCAACCTACAAAGTTTTGAAACAACAAATGTACAGAGAAAATTGTTCCTATCCTTTACTGCCTCGCGTTTGTTTAAACTGTTTTCAATTCCAAATTCAACAAGCGGCCAGAGAAATGCACCGGAAATGGATGTGCATTGATGATGGGTTATAAACCTGTTTATCTGAGTACTCAGCCTGCTCGTAAAACTGTTTATGTTCTTTTCATTTAATTTCCTACGAACTTAAAGAGTAAAATTGATATTTCTATAGAATACAACTGGCATTCTTGCGGTGCGGTGCGGTGCTGTACGATACGTAGGATATTTCATCCTGCGCTGCGCCATTACTCGGAAGCTCATGAACGATATTCTGACAAGAGCAGACAATATATCCTGTCGTTTGACTCTCCTATATAATGGAAGGGAAGTTTAATCTTCCGGGAAACGACCTACCATTTGAGGAAGCGAAAAAATTCGATTCGATGAAAAGTGGTACTCAAATTCGGGTATCATTTTCTATTTTATTATCGTTTATCGTTTTCGATTCAAATCAGCATTAAAAATATTCATTAAAAATATAGTGATAGTTCGAAACCAAATGCCGAATCGTGCTGCAAACCTGTCGTTTTCTAATTATAGGTAACTTCATCGCTTACGCTTCAATTGAGCCCTAAGTCTGATTTGTGATTTTCCGCAATTGGAGTATGCATGTGTGCTGCATTATCAATGAATAAAATACCTACTACCAAATACAGAATGTATGAGAACAATTGTGAATGGAAGAACAGTAATAATGCTTAAAGAATATATTGATAGTTTTCTAAATAAACGCACATTTTAAGCTAATGTTTTTAATTGAAATTGTTTGCCGGCAGATAGCTTAACATATTCGATACAGTGAAGGAGAGTGAAAAACTACGGTCCTCTACATTGCCTTATAATGCCTCGAATAATTTGATAGAAAAAGCCAGTTAAATGTGAGAAACATAAATTAATTCCATTTAGATGTAAGTTTTTGTAGCAGAAAGGACATAACTGACGAATGAAACTATTTCAATCAGAAGCTAACAGTGTGCGAACAAATGGCAAGAATGGTAGATCAATTCTAGCTGGTAAGATAGTTAAGTCACAGCAACGCAATGATTATTGAAAAACACACATACACGCTGATATATATTAAGTGAAAACAAAACTATATGAATGCGCATCGCTGTTGTTAAACAAAGTCTTTTATAACTAATTGTTAGTGATACTTTAACGTGTACTGGTTGGTTAACTTCATACAAATTCCAACGAAACAAGCGTACAGAAAATACGAACGATTCCTTTGATTGAAAAGTTTAACTTCCTCTATAATTTGTTGAGTAATTTATTAAGTGAAATAACTATTATTTCCAGAAAATATGGAATAAAGAGTCGCATGTCTTAAAATGCATTATTTTTTTAATAAATAAAAGTTTATAACAAATCATAAAAGCTATATAAAGTTTAATAATAAACAAACTTAATCAATTACAATTCACAGCTGGTTTTTATTATTTTAGGAAAAGCAATTGTATACTCAGTTGTATAACCAACAAACAGAACGGAACAATGTCGAACAAAAACTCAGTTCATCATGCAAGACAAAAATCGTGAGACGTTGAATTTCCACTCCAAAGATAACACTGTTGTAACGATAATAAAAATTTGTATAAGCACCAACAAGCTGGCGCAAAGAAAAAAGAACAATCTGTCACACATTTAGTGTGCAAAAAAAACACAAAAAAGTGACACAAGAAACAAAACGAAACGCGGCTGTCTGACACCTTCTGCAGTTTTAGAAGTTTGTTGAAACTGTCACGAGGCACGCCATTTGGCCGCGCCGCAGCAGCAGCAGCAATGAGGACATATAAAACATTCCGAAGGAAATAGATTAACAATGCGTCGTACTTGGCTTCAAAGCTGAAATCCGAACAAAGAACGTTCGGTCATAAAAGCAGCCGCTTTCGTGCGAGCAAAGCCTAAATTGAAATATACCAGGACGTTAGTTCCTATCAAGAGTGAGGGTGTACAGAAGTGAATCGGAAATATACATATATGTCAAGAATTAATAATTGATACATTCTGTCCTTTTGTTTTTCCTAAATGTATTCATGAGTATCCGAACAAAGTCCTTTCGAGAATACTAGCAAAATCAGGTAAGTTTTTTCGTTATCTGATAAAAAAATACTGATTGGATGAAGAATAATTAAATTTGAATAGAATACTGATTACATAAATGAAGAGTGGACTTTGACTTTTCAAACAGTTGAACTTATCGAAGAACAGTTGATCCGCCAATGTCGCAAAAATTGAATTGCATAACAAATCACGCCGAATGTTCAACCCTTGCATTTCGCATCTTGCCTCTAACTGTCAGTCTTTTATCTTTTAGCATTTCATCCTTTAGCCCTAGGCCTCTAGCCTATTTTAAGTTTAAGCTTTAGCCTTTAACCTTTAGCCCTTAGCCTTTAGCCTTTAACCTTTAGTCTTTAGCCTTTAGTATTCAACCTGTAGTCTTTAGCCTTTAGTCTTTAGCCATTAGACTTTAGCTCTTAGCCTTTAGCTTTTAGCCTTTAGCCTTATTCCTTTAGCCTTTAGCTTTTAGCGTGTAGCCTTTGACCTTTAGCCATTAGCCTTTAGCATTTAGCCTTTAGTCTTTAGCCTGTAGCTTTAAGCATTTAGCCTTTAACCTTGTGCCTTAAGCGTTTATCCTTTAGCATTTAGCCTTTAGCTTTTAGCCATTAGCCCTCAGCTTTTAGCCTTTAGCCATTAGCCATTAAGTCTGTAGCCTTTAGCTTTTAGCCTTCAGCCTTTAACCTATAGCCTTCAGTCTTTAGCCTTTAGCCATTAACCATTAGCCATCAATCTTTAGTCTTTAGCCTTTAGTTAATAATGTTTAGTTTTTACTCTTTAATCTTTAGTCTTTATCCATTAGCCATTATCCTTAAGGCTTTATCCTTTACGCTTTAGCGTTTACCCTTTGACCTTTTTAATTTTTAGCATTTAGCCTTTAACCTTTCAGTCTTTAGCTTTTCAGTCTTTAGCCTTTCATACTTTAGTTTCCACCAGTATTTTGCCTTACGGATTTAAGCTTGAGACTTTAGTTTTGAGTCTTTAACCACAGACAAACAGACGAGACACTCGCGATAATTCCATCATCCAATCAAAAACCACTCATTTTTCAAAAAAGCATGTTTCGCAACATGGCCACACCGCGGCGCGCAAGTGTTGCTTTGAGTTTTCAGTATAAAACCATTCAAATGTACAAAACACTACAGCATAAAACCCTGCAAATGCAAGCTACTCTGCAACATGCATAGCAGAGGGTGCTAGTGTGCAAGCAAAACGTGCAGGACGATGGTTTTTGAAGGGTTTTCTTCTAAGTGTCATGTCAGTTCGTCAGTGCTTTAACCATAAGACTTTAGCCTTGAGACCAGGGCTTGAAAAAGAATCGCAAATCAACTGTGACTGCGTGAACGCGTACGCGTCCTGTTTTCAACTTGCGCTTCAAAAACGTTTATTTGAATGTCTTCCATCCCGCACACGCAGGGATGGTTCGATCACTTTGACTCAATTTTCATTCATTTGACAGTACCGTCAAACATGACAAAATTATATATTGAACATTTGTAGAACAGGTTGGTTATTGTCTATAATTTTGCTGAATAAAGTTTTGCTGTATCTTTTGTAGTTACGGCGCTACAATGCTAGTATCTTATTAGTGACTAAGTGAACGTCCATCCCTGCGCACACGTACTACCTTTTGACTTTTGATTTTTTTACTTTTGATTTTTGACTTTCGATTTTTAACTTTTGACTTTTGACTTTTGACTTTTGACTTTTGACTTTAGACTTTAGACTTTAGACTTTAGACTTTAGACTTTAGACTTTAGACTTTTGACCTTTGACCTTTGACTTTTGACTTTTGACTTTTGACTTTTGACTTTTGATTTTTGACTTTTGACTTTTGACTTTTGACTTTTGACTTTTGACTTTTGACTTTTGACTTTAGACTTTAGACTTTAGACTTTAGACTTTAGACTTTAGACTTTAGACTTTTGACCTTTGACCTTTGACTTTTGACTTTTGACTTTTGACTTTTGACTTTTGACTTTTGATTTTTGACTTTTGACTTTTGACTTTTGACTTTTGACTTTTGACTTTTGACTTTTGACTTTTGACTTTTGACTTTTGACTTTTGACTTTTGACTTTTGACTTTTGACTTTTGACTTTTGACTTTTGACTTTTGACTTTTGACTTTTGACTTTTGACTTTTGACTTTTGACTTTTGACTTTTGACTTTTGACTTTTGACTTTTGACATTCAATTTTTGAATTTTGACTTTTAGCTTTTGACTTTTGATTTTTGACTTTTCACTTTTGGCTTTATACCTTTGACATTTGGCTTTTAATTTTCAGTTTTAACATCCGAATTTTGAATTTGAGATGTGTTGGCCTTAGTAGCATCAAAGTAGAAGTGGCAATCTCAAACATTTTTCTTTTAAAATGTCAAGAAATAAAAAACAAAGACGAAATTACCGCTAACATTTAATATTTTCCAAAGTGTTCTTAAAGAACCTTACAAGTGAACAGTATCATCCGATAAAAACTCAACTAACTGTCGACAGACATATTGTAAAATGAGAAATGTCCAAAACGAAGTGGGATAATGCAAATCATAGCGAACTGCAAAACCACTGCTGGCTCGTGACCAACTTATGCTGCATAAATTTCAATACAAATTTAATGCTTTCCCAATACTTCATCCATTTTTGTTCGAAGCGCTCTGCAGCTGACCGGTAGCGTACAGCGAGATAGTATAGATATATTTTCCACTATAAATCAAGATGGATAACCGAATTATGGCAAATCTACAGCCCATAGTTTTGCCGTAATGCAGGGAACGGACGCTGAAAAACGAACGGTTGTGGGTGTTCCTAAGATTGCTTGATTGCAGATTGGGACGGACTTTCCAACCACCTACCTACTACCTAAAATGCTTGACTCGCAATATAAAAGCAATATTTCACATGAATGGCCTGATAATGCCATCCTTCTGTAGGGCCACAGGTCCAGAGCTAAAATCTATTGGATTTAAATCGTGTGGAAATGCAAAACAGTTACGAGACAAAATGATGCAATGGAAATCCAATGCACTTAACAGAATGAAAGTATGTTTTCTAGTGGACATGCTGCGGTGAATGAACTTGTACCTAATACTTAACCTAGAAAGATCAGATTATTTCTTGAAGAATGCTCGACATATTCCTTGGCAAATAACAAAGAATAGATAATTGGTTTTGCGGTGAATCACAAATTTAATCAAGGGCAGCCAGCAGCCTAATAAATGTAATAAATCTATCTACAGTATATCTCACTGTATAATTTGATTTATGTCAACATAATTCTTGTTAATGTTTAATATATGTGAACATATGTATTAATTCAGTAATATTTTTAATTTATCAAAAAATAACAATCAACGCGGCACAAGCAATCCAAATTCTGTTTAAATGAACCAGTAATAAAAATATTTATCCGTTGGCCGCAATATTTGTGATTCAATAATTCTATAGCCAATCAGTGTCAATCTTGTCAGGTATTTTTTTTTACATAATCTGTGTATATCAAAATTGTAGCATGGACAATATATCCAGATTCCATTCATCAACAAAAAGTAACGGACCTAGATGACTATCTTGCGCTACTCTCAAATTAACAGCAAACGAAGTTGAAACGTTTTCCTTAATTTTTACGTACAGATTCTACGCGAACAGTAAGCTCTTGATCAATAATAAATTATTCCTTTGATGTCGCAATCTGTAACCGCTCACATAATATTACTTACTTTACTTTAGTGACAACGGTCCGTTACCGATCCTGCACCGAACGAATTATGGTCCTTCAGTACCGTCGGTCCTGGGCTGCCGTTCTCCAATCCCCACGAACACCAGCTGAACGTGCGTCGTCTTCGACAGCACACACCCACGGGGGGCGGGGTCTGCCTCGGAGTCTCAGCCTCTTCCTGGTTCTCTGCTGAAACTCGTTTTGACTACTCTTTCGTCGGGCATTCTGGTCACGTGTCCAGCCCACCGCAGCCTGCCACATTGCACTACCTTCACTATATCAGTATAGTTGTATACTTGGTAAAGCTCGTGATTCATACGTCTGCGCCACACTCCATTTTCCATTTTGCCACCAAATACAGATCGCAGAATTTTGCGCTCAAAAACCCCAAGTACTCGCCGATCAGCTTCCTTTAGCGGCCAAGATTCGTGTCCGTAAAGGGCCACCGGGAGGATTAGTGTTCTGTAGAGCGCCAGTTTTGTGCAAATTTGCAAACTACGGGACTTCAGCTGGCTACGTAATCCGTAGAAAGCCCGATTCGCGGCTGCAACTCGTCGTTTCACTTCGCGGCGTACATCGTTGTCACATGTCACGAATGTATCAAGGTATATAAATTCCTCCACTTCTTTATATCATTCGAACTCCACCTCGGCACCAACACCACTTGGGCTGCCAAGTTCCCTACCAGCAACCATGTACTTCGTTTTGGCGGTGTTAATGGTAAGTCCCAATCTCGCCGCTTCCCTTTTAAAAAGCCTAAAGCCCTCTTCCACTGCTCTACGGATGATTCCGATGATATCGACGTCATCCGCAAAACCGAGAAGCATGTGAGATTTCGTTATGATAGTTCCAGCCTTTTCACGTTTGTCCTTCGTAATGCACCTTCCAAAGCAATGTTGAATAGCAGGTTAGAGAGTGCATCCCCTTGCTTCAGTCCATCCAACGTCACGAAAGCAGCTGAGGTCTCACCCGCTATTCTAACGCATGATTTGGATCCGTCCAGCGTCGCACCAATCAGCGTAACTAGTTTCGTCGGAAAACCATGTTCTAGCATTATCTGCCACAGCTCATTTCATTTAACTGAATCGTACGCCGCTTTAAAATCCAACAAACAATAGGTGTGTCTGCAAGTTGTACTTCCGAAACTTGTCTAGCAACTGACGCAGGGTAAACATCTGATCCGTCGTGGAGCGACCCTCATGAAAACCAGCTTGGTACTCGCCGACGAAGGACTCCGTTAACGGTCTCAGTCTGTAGAACAGGATACGGGAAAGCACCTTGTAGGCAGAATTGAGCAATGTAATTCCTCGATAGGTTTTACATGTCCCTTTTTTAAAATTGGGCAAATGAGGCCATCCAACCACGCCTCCGGCATTTGTTCTTCCTCCCAGATCCTGACAATGATCCGGTGGATTGCTTCGTACAGCCGCTCGCTCCCCGCTTTTAGAAGTTCAGCAGGGATACCGTCCTTCCGGCTAGCCTTGCCGTTTTTCAGCTCACTGATTGCCTTTTTAACCTCCTCCTGTGCTTGACCATCGTTTACAATTCCTATCCTTCCCTGCTGACCTCCGCATTTACCTCTCCATTCAACAGTGTCTGAAAGTGCTCCTTCCACCTGGCTGCTACCGCCGTTTTGCCGGTAAGCAGGTTGCCAGCACTATCATTGCACATCACAGGCATGGCATGGCAATTCCTGCATCTCACCGTTTTATAGAAATTCCATGTGTCGTTGCTGGCGTATCGCTCCTCTGCGCCGGCGAGCATGTGCTCCTCGTACTCGCGTTTCTTTAGACGACGGATTCTTTTTGCCGCAGCTCTAGTCTCTCTGTATCTCTCTCTCTTTTGACGCGTTGCCGCAGTGAGCACGAGACTTCTGGCCTGGTTCTTTTCATCTGTCAGTCTCTGGCATTCGGCATCAAACCAGCTGTTACACTGTCTTCCACGCGTCATGCCTACCACCTCTCTCGCAACTGTTACGATGGCACCATGGATGTTCCTCCACAGCCCATTTATATCTTCTCCTTCTACCTGCTGTTCTGCGATTCGCTGATCAAGCTTCCTGGCGTACTCCACTGCTACGCCGTCTGCCGTTAACCGCTGGATGTTGAAACGCAGCGTCCTCTCAGTGCGAGCTTTTGCCGTGTTCGACAGCCTTGCGCGAATCTTACTCACTACGAGATAGTGGTCTGAGTCGATATTTGGTCCCCGAAAAGACCGATAACATCCGAAAAGTGTCGACCGTCAATCAAGACATGATCGATCTGAGAGCTAGATTTGGATACATTTGGATGCCTCCAGGTGGGTTTCCGAATATTCAAACGTGGAAAGTGGGTGCTACAGATGGCCATTCCTCTGACCGCGGCAAAATTTATGAGCCTCAGTCCGTTATCATTTGTCGACAGATGAAGGCTATGTCCTTCAATGACTGGACGGAAGAATTCCTCCCTCCCGATCTGCGCGTTTGAATCTCCGATGATGATTTTCACGTCGTGTTTTGAGCACTCTCCGTGAGTCCTCTCAAGCCTGTTGTAAAACTCGTCCTTAGCATCATCGTATTTAACATTTGTCGGTGCGTATAAGTTGATTAGGCTGTAGTTGAAGAATTTGCCCTTAATCCTCAACACGCATATACGGTCATCTACGGGCCTCCACCGGATAACTCGTTGCTTTTGTTTTCCCAACACTACGAAACCGACTCTATGTTCTGCTTTTTTACCGCCACTGTAGTAGATGTGGTACTTGAAAGAAGTGCCTGCAATAAGGTCTATTGCACAGAACTCCCTTTCTCCGGAATTTGGCCACCGAACTTGCTGAATAGCAGCGTTCTCCACTCCAAGTTGATACAGCTCTCGAGCAAGCAAGCCAGCCCGTGCCGGTTTCCAAAGTTTCCAATCATTATCCCTTAATCGTTTCCTTGGCCCTTGCCTATACCAATTGTTCCGTCCTGAATTTCTTCCTTCGTTGTTCGTGGTAATTGAGCTTTCGGTATACTACCTCACCGGGGTCGCGAGACCAACATCCCGCTGATGGGTCTGCCATCTTAGGTACAGCTTGCGGGATACAGCATTTCATATTCAGCCGCCCGTTTCGAGACAGACGCTGTGTGAGCCGCCCCTCACCTGGAGAACAGGCGCTCTCGTTCGCACCTCCTAGCTTAGCTGCTTCAGTAAGTACATGAAGCATTTCCGGGTAAGGCTATCGAACGTCATCATTTGACTTAGATATGCGTGGAGGCGCCAAGTGGGAGCTTGAGAGAGCTGTTATGCAACCAGTTGGTATGAAAAGCTCACTCGAATAAATATAGTTTCAACGTAATTCATGAAAATTACTCAAGCTACCGCCTCTATTAAGCTCCATTGCAGCTTTGAAAGTAGCTGCCCAAGTAACAATTTCAAGCTGTTCAAACGCTTTTATAGCTGAATTTATTCAACCTGTGGCTGAACCATGGTTTAGTTTTAGAAATAAAAACCTTTTTTCAGCTCTTAAACATCTAAATCTGGCGATTTTATCAAGCTTCGGGCTTGCTAATACCTGCTTTCGAACCTACAATGGAGCTCAATAGAGGCTTTTGCGAGTTTTTAAATGACCAATTTGCGCAAAGCTGGAAACAAGACGCACATAAGTTATATAAAGGGCTATATAACTGCTTAACAAGTGTAACAAGTGAAATAGGTTTCATAGGTTCTTCAATTTCGGCTGAAACTATTGTAAAATTGTTTACATAAATTTTATTCGATGCGTATTCATAAGCTATGGCTGAATAATAACGGCTGCTAGAATGTTTAATCAGCGCATAAATGTTTCTTGGGAGGGTTTATTAATAAGATGGCAAATCGTTTATTTAGCTAGTATAGCACAATTATTGAGAATATTGACGGGTTGTGGAGAGGTTGAAGATGCGTCTATTCTGCTCGTGACACTATTATGTAAAGTAGCTGATTTGCAGCGCATTCGTTGGCTACCTAAACACTTGTAGAATACAGAGGCCTTTGCTTAAATTTATTCAGCGTCTGTATTCAGAGTTAAATCAGCTGTAACCTAATCAGTAGCATTTTAATTCAGCTTCGGTGTTTGTTGGTAATCCAATTAAATGTTTTGATTTCAACAGTAAATATGTATGTAATTATGTAAACACATTAAAAAATTAAATTCAAATTGAAAAAAAAACGCAAACTTTGCATAATCTTCTATACCTATAAAAATAGATTTCTGTCTGTCTGTTTGTCTGTCCCTATGTTCCTCATAGAATCGAAAACTACTGAACCGATCGGAGTGAAAATTTGCATGTAGGGGCTTGCGGTGCCAGGGAAGGTTCTTATGATGGTTAGAGATCCCTCCCCCCAATAAGAGTGGGGGGCTCCCATACAAATCTATACCTATAAAATGGATTTCTGTCTGTCTGTCCGAATGTTCCTTATAGAATCGAAAACTACTGAACCGATCGGAGTAAAAATTTGCATGTAGGGGTTTTCGGTGCCAGGGAAGGTTCTTATGATGGTTAGAGACCCCTCCCCCCACTAAGAGGGGAGGCTCCCATACAAATGAAACACAAATTTCTGCATAACTCGAGAACTAATCAAGCAAACGGAACAAAATTTTACATGTGGGTGTTTTTGGAGGCATGAATTTTTTCTATGATGAATTGAGACCCCTTACCAGGGGGGGGGGGGCTCCCATACAAATGAAATACAAATTTCCTCATAATTCGAGAACTAATCAAGCAAATGGAACCATATTTGGAATGTGCGTGTTTTTGAAGACATGAATTTTTTCTGTAATGAATTAGGACCCCTTATATTTTTAGGAGGGGGGTTCCCATACAAATGAAATACAAATTTCCTCATAACTCGAGAAGTAATCAAGCAAATGGAACCAAATTTGGCATGTTGGGGGTTTTAGAGGCAGGAATTTTTTTAATGATGATTTGAGACCCCTCACCCCTGTGGTAGGGGAATAAGGACTCTCATACAAATAAAACAGAAATATTTCCGTAACTCAAAAACTAATCGAAGTCGAGAAATTTTAGACTCTTTCATAAAACATTAATCAATAACAAGACCACCAAAAACTATCAATAGTAACATTAGATAATTCAGCGCAAGACGGCCACAGGCCGCGAGTGTTGCCGACGACCTGCCGTCGGAAGCGCCGGCCACTGCAGGGGGAAGCCATCCGTAGAGATCACCTCTATCTAGGTTTATTTATTTTCCTAGATCTACTGACCTCTATTACTTTCCTTCAGTTGGGTCACCCCTGCGAAATGGTACTTTCTACGAAAAGATTTTCCGTGAAATTGTACATCCCACGTAAGGTTTTTCGCGAAATGGTATTCTGCGAAACTCTATATTCCGCGTTATGGTCAACCGAGAATGGTATTTGACGAAATGGTGTGTAATGATGGCGAATATTTAAATGCTATCCGCTTTATTTCATCAGGCTTAGCAATGAGGGGAGTTGTTTTCTGCTTTACTGTGAGGAAAATTTGTATATTAAAACACCCATGAACTCCCCAGAAACTTGCAAAACTCAAGATTGTGACAAAGGTCATCCTAGATTCACGATTTATGTACAACACAGTTTAATTTGTGGCAATACGAAGTTTGTCGGGTCAGCTAGTTTAATATATAAGTTCATAGTTCACTGATAAAGAACATAACTCCACCCCTAAAGAACATAATCCTGTACAAAGCGATAGCACCGTAACTTTTCACCCCAACTGGAGTCCAGTAAAGAAACGTCTCGTCGCTTCCTGTCCCAGATTCATAAAGGTGTCCCAAACGGTTCCGGCGAAAGAAATTCCATTTTTAGACAAAACCGCAAGTTGCTCGATTGGCGACAGCTGCTGCTTTGGGAGACGCTGTCCTGCATTGTCCTTTGCCGGTAATGCTGCTGCTGGGGTCGTAGTGGGTTGCTGCACTTCCGTTTGCTCCTCGGCAAGAATCGTGGCACAATGCTGTATCACCAGTAGCACCAAAAGCAAAAGCATCACCGCAGGCTGTCGAGAGCGCTGTGACAGGGCAAGTCGGAAACTTTGCATTCGACTTAATAGAGTTCGAAGTTCGTCTTAAAACAATTATATTGCCTACGCAATTGTTGGCGGTAATTGAACAATTCAAACTTTTGAACCGTGCCTTTGCTAGCAAACTTGGGAACCTACTGAAACGTACGCTCAGGAAGAGAGAAGAGCTTTTTATATGACCGCACATATTGGAATGTTGAAGTGGTCTGGTTATATATGCCTTTATCGAAATGAATATTTAATTTGGTTTCGTTACATTTTACATTTTCTCAATTCATTAATGGCGCATATGCGCCACAGCTGCAAATGAAACGTTTTGTCACGTGCATGGGGAAAATTCTAGTGCCAAGAGCCCCGTCCTTCGTGACATGTAATTTCGCCGAGCAAGTAATACTCGTGCAATTTTTAGCAGTTATTTATCCTGACATTTTCCGCACAATAAAGTTGCGTGTCGAGTAAGGCGAATGCGATTCATGACTATTGCATGCACTCTGGCCATTGCATTTCAATTTAAATAAGTAAACATTACTATGTAGATATTAGTGTACAATTGACTGAGAAAAGTAGTAATAGCGAAATGGAAACCAAACGGGAGCAGTCTAAAGAAACTTTTAGTGTATACTAACTTCTACGCTTTTCAAGCCATCCACGTTGCATGACTATTTGGAACTGAGCCCACACAATCTGCACGACTGTTTTAATGAATGGCAGGTGTAATTTTTATGCTACCTTTGCACTTTTGACTGTACCTAGCAAAATAATGTGAAACATAAAGGCAAATTTATTGCTTCGTATGAGGTAGTAATAACGTCACATTGAGGTTCAAGCCTTCGTCATTAACTTTCAGGATTTCAAAAGCAGTTTTCATGCTTAAATTCTATACATATGAAAATATATCCAATGCATTCTCTTTGTCTAGTAGAGCTCAACGAAGATATTTTCATGTACCGAATTATTATTTCGAGCATAATAACTGCTTTTGAAATACGAAAACTCAATGACAACCTTTTCAATTTTAAATCATTTAAAATATCTTAAAACTAGCCAGTGTGATTTCCCTGTTAAAGTAATAAATAACAGTTGATAATAAGTAGCAAATAATTGATGTCCCCTAAATGTTGCGCATATTTACCCGCAATCGTTGGGGAAAAATGACCGAAAATACCATAAGTGAAAATTGAATCATGATGTAAATAAATTATTTACTCGACTCGACAAACAAAAAAAATAATGAAGCATCATATGTCGCACAACATTCCATGCGGTGGACTGCAGTATGTCATTTTTTATCCTTGTAGTGAAAAACTATCCCCACCAGTGAAAACGAGCGCTGGCACCGATAAATCACTGCTCCGTGACTTACGCTTCAGCCGGCAGCTCTCTATAATAGCGACAACCTATAGGTACAGAGCACACAGGAGTAAAAGCTACTGGCCGATACCGGATATGTACCGGGCAGTGTAATGCCGCTTTCCAGGTGGCACCGGTCACTCGCTAGTTTAGCAGTTATTTGTTATTTGTTTTCCACTGCAGCCACCGAAGCAGAAAAGAGAAATCCACGAAGGAAAAATGATGGTCACCAGTCAGCTGAAGGACACACCTGCCTTTGGTGTGCGCTTGAAACAGGTGAAATTGCTGTTAGGTAAATGCTTTACAATCTATAACTTTATATAGTTATGTTTTATAATGCCGTGTCCAACTTACTGTTAAATTCGACGCTTCAACCTGGGATTCTAGCTTCGAGAAGCAAAGCCAGCTAAAGCCCATCTACCGGAAACGGTCGCAATCCACTAGTGCATTTACGTAAAGACCTGATACCCTGTGTTTCATTGCAACGTATTCCGGCCAGTCTTAAACTTAGTCGTACTTTTGGGATTGCAGAAATGAATGCAACTAAATTGGTTTGTCCCTAGTGAAACAGCGGGACAACCATGGTCAAGCTGTTCTGGGCTCTTAATCACTGTCTGATAAGTCAGTTGGTCGTATAATGTTGATGACCCAGCCGATGCACTTAGACGTGCACCTGAATACCATTTCGTATAAACCTGTAGTGACCTGAAATAGTATAGATGATTCGGACCCATTAAAGGGTCTTTTACCTTATTTAATTGAAATGGTTGGCTGGTTCTTGTAGTACGTTGATACCGTCGAGTGGTCATAATTCAAAAGGATTTGCAGAGCAGCACGTAATATCGTTCTGATGGGTGGTGTTTCGATGTTTCTGTGACCGCAATATAGGTGCAGTTATTATGTCATGCCACTATGCCAGAGTCGCAAAGAAAAAATGAATCGTAATATAATTGTTCCTAAAATTGCACCACACTTTGACCTTACTCGCATTGCATTTTGAGACGGTTTCTATGATGGGATTACAAACAACGTTAAATGGTAACTGTCTCGACAAAATGAAAAACATATGAGTTGTATAGTTTCTGTCTAGAATGTGGTGAAGAGTAAAAGAAGCATTTCTCAAACATTATTGATTAATTAATTATAAATAAAGATAAAGTACGTCGAGGTTTGGCATTAAACAGAGTTTCAAACGATAAAGAAATTGATTCGTATGTAACGAATTGGCAAGCTAAAAAATAGGAAACACCTGCGTGATTTTTCAACCGCACCTGCGAAAAAGCGAAGAATGTGTAAATATTTTGTTAATTGAAATTTGAATATCTAAACAACGGAATTGTATCATAACTTTTACAAAATTTACAAAATAGAAATTATTTTCACACAGTAGCAATGCCTTTTTTACGAGTAGGGAAATCTGCTGAGCACCTTAGAAGTTACGGTACTATCTAACACCTGAGAAGACAACTTTGGTATCCCGACCCCCCTAATGGGGCGCAAGGATCCAGACCCACTGAAACCATATTCGAGTCTCCAGCCTCAATCCCCCTGGCACCGGTATTACTTCAGGAAAGGGCTATTGTGCTTAACGCACTCTCTAGTAGTTGGGCGGTTTATTCGCCGTTCATCGGCTCTCCAGCGGTTTTGTAGCTCAAGTACAACCTGGGTAGCAGCCGCGTTGACCGCTCCCCAGACGTCCGAGCTGGAACACATCCTTTGGACTAAGTTATCCGGAGTAGTGTCCTGACCGCTCACTGCCATCATGTTGCTTCTCGCGCCCGCGAAACGATATATGAAGAAAGCATGATCTGCAGTTTTCTCTACTTCCGCGCATTCGGGACACGCGGGGGACTCCGAACCCGAACTTGTGCAGCTACTGTCTAAAACAACCATGCGCTGACAGAATCTGTGCCCGCTGCCATGTGGTCATCGAGTCCGATCTTGTGGTACTCCTTATGCATCTAGTTCCACGTTGGTTGAAGTACTCTACGTCCTCGCTAATGATGATGCCAATAGGCATCATACCCGCTAAGACGCAGATTGCGTCATGTAAAACTATGCGATACGCACTCGCCACTCTCAAGCACATGAGACGATAGATGCTTTCCAGCTTAGCTAGATAGTTTTTGGTACCTAACGCCGATGACCACCCCTGCCCGCCATACCTGAGTATGGACTGGACCACGTTGGCTAATAGCCTTCGCTTGCTGCCATATACCGTAGAGCTATTTGACATCATATGAGACAATGTCGGAATAGCTGTGAAAGCCTTCTTGCACGCATAGTCGACATGGCTCCCGAACTTGAACTTGTCGTCGACCATGACTCCCAGGAGTTTTAAGGACCGTGTTGACGAAATAGTGCAGTCCTCGACACTGATATTTGCTTGCTGCACCGATTTGCGGTTGTTCACCACGATTACCTCCGTTTTATGAAGCACTAGCTCCAGTTTCCTGGAGCGCATCCAATCTTCAACAATGCTTATAGAGTGGGCAGCCGTCAACTCAACCTCTCTGACACCGACAATCACAACCCCTACTGGGAACTTTAGCTTCAACACCTCGTCTTACATGACGTTCCACAATACCGGGTCCAGTATGGAACCTTGCGGAACCCCTGCGGTGGTTGGAACGCACTTCTTACCCTCCTCCGTGTTGTAGCATAGCACACGATTCTGGAAATATTTTTCCAGAATCCTGTACAGCGACACCGGTACTTGGACGCTCCGAAGCGAGTTGGCTATGTCCCAGCTGGCTGAGTCCCAGCTAGCGCTATTAAACGTATTTCTCACGTCGAGCGCGACAACTGCGCAATAGCGGATACCTGTCCTCTTGCGCTGGATTGCTACCTCGGCTGTCTTAGTAACAGACAAGATGGCATCCACCGTAGATTTATCTTTTCGGAAGCCGAATTGGTTCCTTGACAGACCGTTCGTACCCTCCGTGTACTGTACTAGTCTGTTAAGGATAACCCTCTCCAGCACTTTGCCGGCAGTATCGAGCAGATAGATCGGCCTATATGACGAGGGGACACCCGGAGGTTTTCCCGGCTTCGGCAACAGCACGAGGTTCTGTCGCTTCCATCTGTCCGGGAAGGGGCCATCTCCCAAGCATCTACTCATTACTGCCCCGAATAATTCGGGAGCATCTAGAATAGCCACTTTAATGGTCATATTCGGGATTCCGTCTGGCCCCGGTGCCTTGCTCACCTTTAGGGATTTAGCGATCTCAATGAGTTCCTCGTTCGTAACCGTCGCTTCCTCCCCAACTTTTATACTGCAGTCGCCCACGTTACTTTGAATGTTCGGCATGGAGGCCAACCATCCTACGCTATGGTCTGAGATACTGGAACGTCGGCCGTGGGATGACTCAGCGGTCTTAGGCCAGGGCCTTGGCTCGTGGCGCGGAAAGAGGCCCTCGATGATCCGTTCCAGCATCTCTGACGATCGCTCTGCGGGCGCCATTACGCCCTTGGTCTTTGCCATTACGACCCTGTAGGCATCAGCCCACGGGTTCGCATTGGCACTAGCACATAATTTTTCAAAGCAGGCCGGCTTGCTAGCTTTTATTGCATTCTTAAGCGCTGCGAGTGCAGCAACAAGTGCTACTCGACATTCTGCCCTGCCTTCGTCCGAACGAGCTCTGTATAATTCTCCTCGCACGAAAACACGCTCCGCGCAGTTCCACAATTTTTTTCTGCCCACCAGTAAGCCCGTGACCTACCATACCTAGGACGACCTTTCCTAGGCATGGTAGCGTCACATTCTAGCGACAGTACCTCAACCAAATGATCAGCGTTCGGATCGGGCATATCGCGATCACCGCACTCTCTTCGGATCGCTTCCACAAATACTTCGGAATCGAAGTATGACGTCTTCCATCCGCAAGTGGTTGGAGTGTTGCCTCTACATACCGCCTGCCGCCTCATTATCTGACCGACACAATAGTGGACTGCCTGATGGTCACTGTGAGTGTAGCCATTGTCTACCCTCCGGTCTCCTATCAGTCCAGGACTGCCGAATGTCACGTCGATTATAGACTCTGCACCATTCCTACTGAAGGTACTTGTGGTGCCGACGTTGACCAGGTCTACGTTGAGTTTTGCCAGAGCCCCAAGCAGAATCCGATCCCTATGGTTCGTGCGACGGCTTCTCCACTCTACCGCCCAAGTGTTGAAGTCGCCCGCCACAACCACCGGCCTTATACCAGTCAGCACGACTGATACTTGGTCTACCATCCCAACTCGGCGGAGCATAACAGCTGTACTAGAACACTCCACACATTTTGGCAACCGCAAATCCGTCTTCTGCGGTTGACACAACCTCTTGAACCGGGAACCTGCTTGTCGTCCATATAGACGAGACCCAATTACCGTTTCCGGCAGGGATGCGGTATGGGCCCGAGATGATGGCAATGTCCGTCAACGACTCAGTAACTGCTTGGTACAACAGCTGCTGGGCCGCGTGGCAGTAATTCAAGTTTAGTTGCGTAATCTGCACTACGTCCATGTTTTAGTCGCTGGCGCGCCTGCCGGGCACTTTCGGCCTCCTGTTGTGTGCTTAGCATCCCGTTGGCCGGTACATATCAGGCACTTGGGCGGCGCAGTACAGTCCCTCGCTATATGGCCCGCACCGCCACATCTCCTACACAGGTGGCTTCGGTCTGACCCCTTACAGCTCCAGGACTTGTGCCCCCGCTCAAAGCACCGAAAGCAGGCCTCTGGCTGCTGGAACACCCTCAGTGGGCATACAGATCATTCCACCTTCAGCTTAGTCACTTTCAGAGCTGCATTTCGGTCTACCAGTGGAAGTCTTATAGTTGCTACCTGGGTTCCCGCCGGACCCTTACGCAGACGAACTGCCTCGGTAGTCACCACCACGTTACATTGCTCCTTGAGAGCTCATACTAGTCCGCCCGCTTCAATTATCTCGTCTAGGTTTTTAAGCTGGTAAGTCATCTCGGGAGTTAGTGCGCGAATCTGTACGCTATCGCTGAGGACCTTTTCTGCCAGCACTTTGTAGGCAGAACCCTTCTCAGTGGCATTCTTTTTAAGCTTAAGGATCATGTCGCCCTTGCGAGAGCGGCGGATACTCCGCACATCCGCCCCAAGACCCTTCAACTGATCGTCCTCTCTCATGGCCTTCAAAACTTCCGAATATTTCGGCCACTCAGTTTTGAGGATAAGGGCATCGCCTTTGCTCCTTTTTTTCTGACCAATTTCGGTGGAGCTCGATCCTCCACTTTTCCTGGTCTTCTTCTTTTTCAGGGTGCTGCGACCTGCCACGAACTCGATAATGGCATCGAGCTGATGAGAAGCCATTACCACCCTAGCATATCTCTCTTTCCTTCCACTGCTTTTATTAGCGAAGGTACCGCCTCTTGCGGACGGATTATTTTTATCCGTCCACGCTCACTGAAGTTAAATTTGTTTTTGAATTATTTCGTATATTCATATAGAATCCCACAAGTTGAGGAGAAACAAGAGTCCGCCGCATCAGAGCCTCTCATGATGCGGTGAGGGCTAATTACTGTGGAGGGCGCTCTGGTACTCCACAGGCTCCGTTTGAGGCTGAGTATTTATAGAACCCCCCACCTCACCATTCATCCCTCGGCACGGGTCGCATAACACCTTGGATTAGGGGTTTATCCCTTCACATTTTTACTTTTAGCCATGGATAACAGCTCGATATCGAGCTATTACGATATCGGTGCATCGCGTATCTGTAGATATAAAAAAGACCCTGCAGTGGTTCTTGGTCTTTTATCCAGCAACTCCTATCTCTACCTCCTCATGGTACCCAATGTGATATATACAGGTGTGGCAATGTTGGTTAAGTGGTGTTAGTGCAATGAAGAAATTTCATCACGGTGTGGGTGGAATCGTAAATCCTAAATCGTGACGTCAAACTCCAAAAACAAACCCCACTGTCCGACACGATTTGTTTTTGTAATTTGACGTCGTTTTCTGATTTTTCGTTACTAATACCATCAAATGTCTTCATCTGCCACAGCTTTTTAAACCTCATTGCATGGTACCGGCCAGAATAATAGCAACCTTAATGAAGAACGGATAATCAGACCAAGATGAGTTAAAATAGGTGGTCTAGTTTTCACAGTTTGTAGAACAGAAGTGCGCGGAGCGATTGGTTAGCAACGAACTTCTCTAAGCCCCAGCTTCCCCGCGAGCTAGGTTACTTTGCTAAACAAGGGTCAGCACATTCCATTTGCCGAATCCCGATTCGTGCCCGTGCTTTCATGCTAAAGGTCACTGCCAATAATCCCACGTTACAGGGTCAGCACATTCCATGTTCCCAATGCCGTCGTTGCCAATAATCCAGATCGATTTCTGCTTTCATTTTCTGTAACTTAGTGTTTTCGAGTACAGTAGGTTGTCAGCTTGAGGTCCCTATCCTACAGAGACTGTAGATTACAGAGGCGCCAAGGCACTCAAAATCGGCTTAATTTTGAAACAAAACGGGGAGTACCATCATAAATAAAGGTAACTCTCCGTTTTCGTTCAAAATTTAGCGGATTTTGAGTGTCTCGGCACCTCTGTAATCTAAAGTCTCTGTACACTATCCCACTGATGCGGGCGCCATCTTAGAGTGGCCGGGAGCCGCTATTCCCCCTTTCCTGTCTGCTTACGACAACCAAGAATGCATGGTAGGAAAAGATGCCAGCCGGCACTACGTAATAGTAGGGATAGGCAGGGCCCGACAACGTCACCTTCAATTGCATAGCGTCTCTGAACAATGAAGTAGTGAAGCTTCGGTTTCAACAGAAGCATCCCCGCTTCAGTTCCAAACTGGCTTCAGTCAACGTCAGCAAAACGGGTTTCACTTCGTCATGACCATCGGTTTCAACTTTTCATTTGTACTTTCCTATCAAATATTCAGAAGAAGGCCAGCAACTATGAATGCAAATGAATTGAATTTGAGTAACATTTCCTACAATGCAACGCATATTAAAGTTAACCTTGTAAATGTCGACAAAAATCATGCCTGACTTTCTGCCGTCGTCAATTGAAACAGCCACCAACTTCAACTGAAGCTTGCTTGAAACGTTCTGTTCAACAAGTGAAGCAAGTCACTTCATGTATGAAGCGAAGGTAAGAGAAAGTCAGTTTCATTTATTTGTTTCGACGATGCCGGGCCCTGGGGATAGGAGTAACTGAACAGAGGTGGTAGATTTGCACATGTTCACTCTTGGCCAGCCTTTTTACGTTATAAACATTGAAAAAAAAAACAGTTTAAAAAATGCCTATAACTTCGAAACCGAATAAGCCAACGACTTCACTCCTTCAAAGAAAACGTTCATTTCTGATCTTAAAGTGCTCTGAAGCCGTGATTTGTGAGAAATAAATATGGAGGAGATATAACGAAAAAACGGATTTTTAAGGTCCACTCTGCCCGAAAAAATTTAAATTGCTCTGACACATAAATGTCATAAAATAAATGTCATAAACACGTCATAAACAATTAGAAATCGGAATTTTATTTCTTCGAAATTTAATGCTCTTTAACTTTGCTGAATATGAAGCTGTTTTAGGCTTGTTTAATATGAGGGCCACTCTGATTTCATTTTCCCGAAATGATTGGTTTGACGGGGAATGCAAACAAGCAATGGAGAGGAAAAAAAGAGCTTGGAAAAATATCTAAGCAAATCCACGAGAAAGAATTTGGTCAAGTATCGACGAGCGCGGAATAGTTTACCATGAACCAAAGGAGGAAAAATCGCCAGATGGAGGACAGCGATCGTGAGGAGTTGGAACAACTATTCTGGGCTAACGACACGCGCGAGGTGATCGACAGGTGGACGTATCGGTTCTTCGATTAGCACCTCAACGGTGATATAGCAAAAGGAGACACAACGGAAGTTACTAGGAGTGGCTACAAACGATAACAGTGTGCCGGCTACCGATCTCGAAGAGATCCGGCGAGAAATCGGTCAGCTGAAGAATAATAAAGCCGCCGGAAAGGACCGACTTCCGGCAGAACTCTACGAAAATGGTCAAGAACCGCTAGCAACGGCACTTCATTGGATAATTTCAAGAATTTACAGTGATACAAATCCGTATTCGAACGGCACCTTGCAGATTTCGTTTTTCTAGCAGAGTATCAATAAATTTTGAGCAGTTGTAAAGTAACCGTGTGGGTTTTTTAAGTGCTTTGTGCTATGGGTCATTGTCTCAGTAAAACTTGAACCTCTGACTAAATTCCATTTTGTTGGCAATTTGCTTCAAATTTTGATCCATTATACCATCGATGAAGTCTAAATTGCCAACACCTTTACCCGTAATCCACCCGCTTACCACCACTCCACCCCAGCCGTGAGCCAAGTTGCCGCAGTTGGTTTATCTCTGGTCACCACCGACAATAATACGAGTAAGAAGATTAAACGACGCATTCAAGCTGGAAATCGAGCCTACATTTCCCTCCGCAAGAGGCTTCGATCAAGGAGCAGACACCAAGCTGACGGTGTGCAAAACGTTAATCAGACCAGCATTCCTCTACGGACTTGAGACAGTAACTTTGCTTACGGAAGATATACGTGCATTTGCATTTTGAGCGTAAGGTGTTCCGGACTTTTCGAATTGGAATTCAATTTTACGCGACATGCGCGCCTGGGTAAGGCAAAAATCACATATCTTCATATATACGTTACGTCGACATACATTCGCTTCTAGCGACTGTTGAAAACTTTCATTAACCATTAGATTAATGAATCAATCTTCAATGGAATGTTCTTTTTAACCCATATACTGAAAACAATATACTCACATGATCACACCTAATTCACTAATATTTTGCAAGAAAATTATGGAGTAACTTATCTAAACTAGTCCGGAAACATCATGTGCATCGGTTGAGCAATCTTCGCCTACCGGAGTGGCCAATGCTGCCGGAATGTTGAGTGTCTTGCCAGGACAAAGTGCTTCGTATTGATGCTTCAAACTTTCCAATTCAAAGTTGCAAGTCGCCAGAGCCGTCCGCAGTTCGCACAGTAGTACCATATCCGAACGCAACTCATTAAAGGCAACGCAAATTTCCTCGATTGGCGGAGGGTTGGGATCAACTTTGAACTCCTGGAGGGCCTGTTCTAAAGCCTTAGCCTTCTTTTGACCTACGTTGGCAGGAAGTTTCATCTTTTGAGACCGCAGTGATACACCAGTTCCTCGTAAATCCGTAAATTTGATACCAGCCGTTTCCACCGCATTGACCACGGAGTCTACTTTAGAAGGACGCGGCTGCTGTTGGATCTTCTTCTTCAGCTTTTTGTCATGCTTCTTGTGCGCACTAGCTTGCTGTTGCTGCTGCTCAGTTTGCTGCTGATCTGCTTGCGATATTAGCTTTTGCAAATCTTGTGTTTTTCGTTCCCGCTCCTTCTTACGGGCTTCAATTTTCTTCAGTTCATTTAACAGCATCTGTTCCTCTTCAATTTGTTTGGGAGTTCGGTCGAACAACTTTTTCAGTTGCTCTTTTCTTCGTCGTTCATGATCAGCATCGAACAAGTAGATTTTTTTCTCTGGACTACCCCGGACCTTATTAAGAATCCCAACAACTTCATAATACCTTTCCTTAAGATCCTCTACCGTTTTACTTCCGTAGTTGGCCCGATCCCAGCGATCAGCCATTATAATGAACCGCACATCAAATCGCTTAGCCAATTCAAATAAATGATCAGTTTGCGGTTTAGTCCATTTTGTTGGATGCGTTTTCAAGTGGGCATTATAGTCGGTCATAGTATAGCTAGGAATATCCAACTGCTTGTTGAACTTCGCAAACGGATATTCCTTTTGCTCGTCGGATGTTCTCTTCCAGTGGTGAAACACCGCTCTATCGGTGCGGGCCGGGTTCATGAACGGTGCCCACTCCCAACGGCGGACTTTTTTCATTCCCAGCCGTGCTTTGGCTTGTTTATATCCGGTTCCAGTATCTGTCGGTAGCAGTGGCGATGCATCCTTGTTGTCGTTGTACAGTAAAGCAAAAACCTCTCGATGCATGCCCTCCGGGCGTTTGACAGCCATTTTTCTGAAACAATCATATATAATGTTTAATAATACAGCCTGAATTCGTTAATTGGGCCACGACTGCACTTCAGCTGATTCGCTAATTGGGCCGACTGACAGTTGTTAGAAAATTCTAAACTCGAAAATTCCATACAATTTTGACATTCAAGTTGTCACATAGCCCAATTAGCGAACGCCCAATTAACGAACCGCCCAATTAACGAACCACCAATTAACGAAACTTTGCTGTATAATATTTAAAATGAAATACTTACTTTTCATAGATCTTTTTGTTTTTGGTGAGCAATGACTCCTTGGTCAATTCCGGTGTGACCGGACGCTCCAGGTCCAGAATATCGCGCACATCGGCCATAGTAGCGCCGACTTAGATTTAAAATATTATGTGCACAAATATACGTATATTCAGGATAACTGTTGGACCTGAATTGCAGCGGAAAACAAAATCAATTTACCAGCAGCAGTAGCCAGCAAAAATTCTTATTTTTTTGACAGATTATTGTAAACAAACTATTTTATCAACAGGGAACAGTATGAAACTGAATTAGGCATCCGAAGCATCCCGATAAAAAATCTCTCCTGCTTTTTCCCCAAGTGCGCATAAATTTGGGAGCCTACCGTTTTCTCCGAAGTATTTTATTTTCTTTTCTTTTATTGTCAATTGCAAGGAAAATTGTACCATCCAAAGTGCAATATTGCTCATAAAAATGCTATTTTGCATTAAATCGTTTCGGTATCTTCGGCGCACTTATTCGTTATCTTCCAAGCAATAAGTGCGCCGAAGATACCGAAACGAATTAATGCAAAATAGCACTTTTATGAGCGATATCGCACTTTGGGTGGTACAATTTTCCTTGCAATTGACAATATTATAATCTTTTAAATGACATAAATAGTTTATGGAGTACTTTAAAATTCGGAAACATTAGTAAAGCCAGAAATCATAGCAACTGAAATAATTTATGGGTCCCAAATTTATGCATGCACAAATATATGTATTTGCACGCAAAACAATCCACACATCCTTTTCAAATTTCTCTACAGGGAGTTACGTCACTTTCAGATGAACATTATTGGAAAATACCGCCAAAATACAATAATATATGTCTGATTTCCACATAAACGCACGCATACTAATGCAAACTACCATAATCTGTATGTATGAAATAAACTAAAATAAAAATAAATTCACGTAAATAGTACGGGAAAAGTTGGATGAAAAATATTCACATAACTTTTCCCGTAATTTCGACGTGAAAATTATTTTGAGTGTGTGGCAGCTCTGGTTCGGTCAGGCGCTTGCGATGGGTGCCATGCTTTTGTCGCCAACTATAGTTACTATATATATAGTTCGGCGAATAGAAAACCAGGCGAATTGGCATCCCTGATTTATGAAATTAAATTTGAAATTATGGTGAAATGTGCAGGTTTTTACGAAAAATAATCACTGGCGGGTGTTGAAAATGGCTAGTTCTATGAAAATAAAGTGTGTTTTTTTAACATTACTCCTGTATTTTGGATTTTGAAAAGCTTTTGGCTCCGCTTTTGACGTTTATTTGGCTCCCGATTTTCTATCCGCCGAACTATATATATAGTAACTATATCGCCAACATCTCAGCACATGCGAAAAAGAAACAGCAAGTCACTGCATACGTTGCACTCGACAATGTTAGTAGCAAATTTATTAAGTCGACTGTCAAACACCGTTCGTTAAGATAAGGATAGAACACATCCCTGGCACGAACGTCATTCTCATACATTTTTCTTGGGCTGTGAACCATAGATGCCAGAATCACAGATTTTTTCACACGCATAAATTTGGGACCCACCAATTATGTCAGTTCCTGTGAGTTCTGGTTCTACCAATGTGTCTGATAATTAAAGTGCTTCATAAACTATGTATAGGGGAAGGGCGGTAAAGACGGACACCTTAAGGTAAAGACTCAATATCTACTCAAATATAACTGTATTGATCGCAATTTTCGCACAAACTGAACCTTTAAGTCTCTGTCTAATAAAGTTACAACGTGCGCTGGAAAATTTCTTCCAAAATTTATGCTTTTTTTAATATTATAAACATCATGTATAAATCAGAGTTTCTGCGCAAGGGCGGGAAAGACGGACACTTGATATGGGAAAGACGGACACTCGCAAAAAGGTGTCACGCGTCGTCGAATTATCAGTATTAAGAAAGATTAACATATTTCATCATGTATTTAGGAAAGAATTGGTTTGGGAAAACCCCCTTCCCGATCCCCCCTTTGAGCGAGAAAATAAAATGGTTCCCTTCAATATTTTAATTGGTGACGAATTAATCGTTTCTAAACGTTGGCCTATTCCAACTGCTATATGACTTCTGGTTACTCTTACATATAAAATATTTAAGTATTTGCAATGTTAAATAGTTGTTGAGCAAAATGGGTTCAAAATCTGTGTGTCCGCCTTTCCCTACCTTTGGGTGTCCGTCTTTCCCGACTTGGATATCATTTGTTCAAACTTCAATAACTTTTTACTGAATATTCAAAAATTTACCAGGTTTCCAATGGATATTCAGTGAAGGATCAAACTAACGGAATGTCGTCTGTTTAGCATGATTATGTTATTTTTTAACGATTTACTAGCTATTTTCTTCACACACAAAATTACATCGGTAAGCGTATATACGTATTTTTTCTTTGTTTTGCTTATAAATTTGACAGCTGCGCTGCTAAAAATCAGCAGTTTAATTCAAAAGTGTTAATTCAGTCTATAGAAACATTCCCCATCATTGATTTGCTTCAAAAAATTATTGTTTATGAAATATGACAAGTGTCCGTCTTTCCCGCAGTGTCCGTCTTTACCGCCCTTCCCCTATCACAGAAAAAATACACTAGAAAAATTAAATATCGCGGAGAAAATGATAGTGTCCCAAATTTATGCGTGTGAAAAAATCTGTGAGAATGGCATCTATGCTGTGAACCATTTCGCGAAATTTTCAACTTTTTGGTTAAAATTTGACAGACGATGGTTTTTCGAAAATAACCCTGCTCGGAAGCATGGTTAGTTTTTACCAAGTTCTGAGAGCCAATGAGATATGCCACAAGTGAGAAAAGAGCTTCGATGTGTTTCACTGATTTTTGCTTGAATTTTTTTTCACCAGTGTATGGATGTTTAACATATAACAAGTTTATTCAACCCGAAATGAAATGAGATAAATTTTATCTATCAAATAGGAGCAATTGAACACCAAAAATTCATCCAATTCCAACCTGGACTGAATAAATAAATTGGCTGTTATAGAAACATATCTTCATCCTCACCTTATATATTATGCTCTTATTGAGTAAAACAACTATCAATCTGTTAAATATGAAATGGTTCGCATTCTGAACTGATTTTAACCACTCGAGGAGAAGTAACCATCGAACTGTCAAATTTTACCTAAAAAGTTAAAAATTTCGCGAAGTGGTTCACAGCCTTGAAGCCGTTTGAGCCAGGCTTGCTGGCTCGACTTTATATCGAATTTGAAAACAGCTGTAAGAATTACGCAATCATAGGATTTTATGCTTCAGAAAATTTGTTGCATGTAGTATCTAGATAGTGAAAGATGTTCGTTTTTTATGTTATCGGCAACTTAAGATAGGAAAAATTCTGACTTTGGATAGTCTTATATTTTTTACGATAAACATGAGAGGGAAACCAACACGCTGCATTCGACATACTGCGCAGCCTTAAATACATGCGTAGTCCCGTTTAAATTTTGTTTCAAAATTTGTCGTCTACCTCAAGGTTAGTCAAGAGAGGTTTTCTGATGTTGAAATTTGTTTTTCACCCCCGCTGGGTTACCCTTGACGATCACCGAAATTACCGCCACTATCGGAGACGGCTTCAGCTGACAGCTGTCGTGACAGGGATCGGGGATAGAACCGAGGATAGCACCCCGCTGGGTTCGGTCCACAAAATTTTGACAATTTCTCAACCCTGCTGGAAACCGCTTGGTGCCACCCCTGTTTATGACGTTCATGCCATTTATGACGCCGGCGTGCGGAACAGCGTGAAATGAAATTTGTTTATGGATTGGTGTCATAAACGAAACGTCAAAACTTGAAATTAAGATAAAAAGCCAGCAGCGAAGTTTTAACTGCTTGGGTGTTTGTTAAGTTTATTATTAAGCTACGGTCGACGTAATATAAAATTTTTCGTTTAGCTATCATTCCCGGAAAGTTTTCAATTCAATCATGGCAGCGAGTATCGTTCCAGAACCTGTTATTTCTCGTGTTTACATTGGTGGCCTTGGTGAGCAAGCAACCCGGCAAGACATGGAAGAACTTTTCAAGGATTACGAGCCGTATACGGATCTAAACTTGCTGCGTGGTTACGGGTTTGTACAGTTTCCTTCCGAAGAGGCTGCTAAGAAAGCAATAACAGGTCTCAATGGTAAATCGTTAAAAGGACGCAAACTGACGGTGAAGATAGCGAATGATAACCGAGCGAAAAAAGGGCTTCTTCCTCGAGGTGCTGCAGGCGGGCCGGATGGTCAAATGGTTCGTGATCGATCTCCAATTGACGGAAATCGTGGCTATCCTGAATCTTTTCCCCCCCGTGGAGCATATCGCGGTGCATATCCCGGGATGGACATGGGCGGTTATCCAGACCCGATGATGCGAGGACATCCAGGAGGAGGAGTACCGATGCAGCAACCGGAAAGCAATGACTGTGAGATTATCGTTGTTTCAAGAGATTTGACGTAGGTCATCAAATTATTTATTAGATAATATGTTATACATATGTCACTTTATTTATAGAACATACGCAGAAAATATTGAAGCCAGACTGAAGAGAAACGGATTAACGGTAGATTTGCTCTTCCCAAACGATGATGTCCCAATAGGAAAGGTTTTATCTAACATTGCGTCGCGTGGCAGTTATTATGCCATTTTGATAACTCCTGAAAATGAGGAACGTAACAGCATAACGGTAAATGTCTTATACGGAGTTCCGGCGGAGCACCGCAACATGCCGACAGAAGATGCAATTATGTTTATTTGCAAAGATTATGAAGAGAAACTTCGAGCCGAACGAGAAAAATTGGTCAAATATCGAAGTGCAATGATGCAATCTAATCCGCAATCCGCAAACAATCCGTCTCACATGATGTATAATGCCCCGCCCCTGCAGGACAAGCATCCGGAACCCATTCAGAATATGATCAATCTTCTGGCAGCCAATCGCCAACTGACAGTACTCCAGTACGATCGACTTATTAAATATCTGAATCAGCGTAAAGAAATGCAAGTCAAATATGAGCTCGGCGAGGACATGGATTCCGTCAGCGCAAATCAGTTGATGACTGCGAAATCAAAAGAGGAAAGTGAAAAAGATTTACAGCGAAAAATAATGGACATTCTCAACAAACCTTCCATTATTGCGCCCAAACCGAAACCGGTGGAACCCGAGCCGGAAGTACGAACGACCAGTAGTGGCGGATTTTCCTCGTTCGGAGGACTTACGGTGGCGTCGGTAGCTTCCATTAATAGCGCTGCCGCAAATCTGGGCACTGCTTCGGCTTCGGCTTCGGCCAGTTCTGTTGCACCGATTGCCAGCGCTACACCGAAACTGCTACATGACCCCAAAGTACAGAAAGCTCTCGATTCATTGCTGCTTTCCGGTTTGGGTGGCGCGTTAAAATTTTAAAACGCTAAGAACTGCATTCCTAGGTTAGAAAATACTTGTAACTAAGGTAGACTTGTATTATCTGTTTTTACTCGCCCTTGCGTTTCACATTTAATATGTATTTGAGAAAGAAACAAAAGATGAAAGTGTAGTTTACCGGTGTAAAATCCAAATCATTCAAATGAAGATTATGTAAAATGGAAAATTTTTGTGTACTCGGTTTTGCTGGGTGCAATGTTTCAGTTTAGACTGTATTTTTGTTTTGTTTTGAAATTACAGTTTTATCCATATTTACCTAATCGTGAACTAAACTGAATATTAGACATTAAATAGCGACGAACTCGTATATGAAAATAACGAATGATTCGCCAATCACTTCATTAATAAAACGATAGTAAAATTTTACCAGTTTGATTTTGTTTGAAATATATAATCTTGCTTTATGAAAGACGAACAACACTTCATTCTTTCTTATTTTAGATCGAACACCGGTAAGCAATTTCAAGCTTCTATGAAATAGTAAATAAAAATTTTGGAGTACAGCTCAAATATTTTTATAGATATTTAAAAGAAAAGCCTATATTGAAGCATATCTTACATTTAATCATCAGTTTAACCGGATTCGATCATGCTTATGCACAAAAATCACCATCACCATGCGAAATCTGTCGAACAAAAATCAGAAGATCCTATTTTGAAAACGAAATGGTCATGATAGTCTGGTACAAAACAAAAAATACCAAAACATATTTAAATAGGTAAATGCATAAACAGTTCTCTCAGTTTCATGCACCCCATTGGCAGACAACCATGTTTTCGCCGCCAGCATCTCGTGTATGCGAAAATGAGATAGCATGTCAGCACTGCGTTTCACTCAACTGCCAGCAGTCTGATTTGGGCACGCTGTCAAATTTTGAGCCCCGGACATGCTGTCACTGACGTGTACTGCAGCTCGATATGGAGATGTCGATGGGGTGGTTTCATGTGAACCTGCAATAATGAGGGTAATAACCCCTATTCTGTATTTCGAAAGAGTTTATGTTTCGTTCGAAACTGACATTTCGGTCGAAAAAACAGCGGTTCGAACGAAAGATCTTCATATGAAAAAAAACAATTCGAACGAAATATTTGCCAAGTCGATCGAAATATTTCAACTCGTTCGAAATACAGAATATGGGTGAATGTGTTAATTAGTACAAAATAAAATTTAGCATTCCTAGTCTAAAATCAGAATAATTAAAATTATTTCCGAGCCTTTTAGTAGAACTCCCGAATAACCGAGAAAAAAAAAATCATTTCCAATTTGTTCTCGGTTAGACTAAAATTTAGTCTGTGCTAAAATGTATTCAACAATATTCTAAAAAATCATTTTTTCGTATTTCACAAAAAGAAAATTTCTTCCAATCAACCGAGCAACTACAAATAACAACAAAGCGTGCGTGGTCGTATACTCGTATGCATGCATGTCAACGTCGGAACACCATCCCTAAGGCGGGATTTGTGTATATTTACATTCGCGCAGTCGTTGTTCAGCGACTTGCGGAGATACCGCACTACCTGGCCACCTGGTCCGCAAGCAAGCTGCGGGGTACCTAAAAACTGGCTGCCTTTGATGATATGGCACAAGAACGACGCAGAGGCGAAAGAGAGGCATAAACGTGGCTCACTACGTGCGTCGCGACGCGAACTAATACATTGTAGTCGAATACGCTGAGCTGAGCGAAGAGAGTATTAGTTGGGAGAGCGACCCCATGTGAACTGTGTGACAACATCACCAATCTTACAATCGATCGAACCCACGCAAGTGGTTCAATTCATTCAGTTAATAGTGCAAACGAAAACTCCGTGACTATCTCAAACTTGTCCTTGTCGATTACTAGAATACTACCTATGCAGGCCCTGTCGCGGTCAGACTTTGTTTTAGATATATTTATCTTCAATCCAATCATATCTGCTATCGTTGTATATCGTGCCCCCTATGCTCGCCTTATTGCACTTTCGTGCAATGCGTATAGAGAAGAGAAAAGACCACCACTTTGTAGAAGTCCCCTAAGAGATTCGAATGGGTCCAGATAATACACCACTGACAGCACAGTGGATCCCATCCATCGTTATCTTGATAAGTCAAATTGATCTTTCTGAAACCTTGGATGGTAAACGCATAAACGGCTAGATAGGCCGTAAAATAAACTACCATAGTGGTACCCAGCCTCTTATTATTTATTATTTATTATTCATTATTTATTATTATAGCCAACAGATAAAGTATAATCCTAATGACTATGATGAGGCGCTTATGAGGTGAATTACACTTATTGATAATACAGTTTTATGAGTGTTTCTTCAAGTCTCCTTCAGTCATACTTCAGAAATGCTAATCAAATAAGATAAAATTTACTTGAGGAAAAACATTATAAACCTGATACACTTGGCAATGCTCTGATAAAACTACTATAAGAAATGAATAAGACCAATTTGCGATTGGATTGTTACTTGGGTGATGAAGATGAAGCCCGAAAGTCCTAGGCGAAGAAATATACATAGCCGTATCAGGTTGCATTAGGTTTCTTTTTCATTTAGTTTCAGGTGCCGCATTCTTTCCAGCTTATTGAGGGAGCCCGCAAATTCGAGATTGTAGCGCCACAAGAGGTCATTGGCGAAACTAGCGCTCATTTCTAGGGGGCGCTATAGCCCCGGAATTTTTTCCGACCGTTTTATTGGTCGGCCAAGTCAATTTTTCTAGGGGGGCTAAATCAATCCTAGGGGGGCTTAGCCACCCCTAGCTCCCCCTAGTTCCGCCAATGCAAGAGGTGTGCTGGAAGAAATAGATACAGCATTAATTAGAGCTGCGGCAATACACACGAACTGGGCACGCCTTTTATTAATATGGGTGACACGCAAAAGCGCGTGATTGGATGGTCGCCAATCGACAACCGTATATGCATGTAGAGGATTAGAGGCCGTTTCTTCAACATCAGCGTTATCAACGTGCATAGCCCACACCTAGAAAGAGATGAAGACGACAGGAACACTTTTTAGACGCAGCTTGAACGTGAATACGACAACTGTCCAAAACATGACGTCAAAATCGTCATCAGAGACCTCAATGCTTAGGTTGGCCAGGAAGGAATTCAGAATGGTTATCAGAAAGTTCAGCGCACACCTATTTACGAACGAAAACGACCCTCGACTCATTAACTTCACCGGCTCCAGAAATACGACCATACGAAGTACCTACTTCCGGCACAGCCTGCCATATCGGTACATCTGGAGATCACCAAAACAGACGGACTCGCAAATCGACCACGTTTTGAGGATGAGGGAGAGCTAAACGAAGTTCCTCTCAAGAAGTACTGGGAAGCCTTAAAAGAGCCATCAACAGTGTAGCAAAAGGTGCCATTGGGTTCACTGAAAAGATTCGACGTAACGACTGGTTCGACGATAAATGCCAAAGAATGTTAGATGAGAAGAATGCAGCGTGGGTGTCGATGCTGCAGCAGGAGACCAAACCCAAAACGTATAAGGCTATAGACAGAAACGAAGACAGCAAATCCAGTTTTTCCGGGGTAACAAGCGGCGCCTGGAAGGAATGGAGTGCGAGCACATGGAACAGCTGTATCGTTCTCAAAAAAATTGTAAATTCTACAAGAAATTGAATGTATCCCGCAAAGGCTTTGTGCCATGTGCCGAAACATGTCGGGATAAAGACGCAGAGATCTTGACGGATGAACGTGGGGTGATCGAAAGGTGGAAGTAGCACTACCATGAGCAACCTGAATGGCACGGAGACGGAATATCAAGGCAGCAAGGAGAATGGCTATATCAGTACGGCGGCCCCCACAATAGGTGAAGCGATTGAAGCCATCAAGCAACTCAAGAACAACAAGGCAGCTGGCAAAGATGGCAGTGGAGCATATCAAGATGGGCCCGAATAGATTGGCTACCCTGTCTGCACCGGGTAATAGTCAGTATATCTGGGAAACAAAATAGCTGCTGGAGTGAGTGCAGGGGGGAGGGGGGGTAATATACCCAATATACAAGAAAGGGGACAAGTTGGAATGTAATCCTACTATCGAACAATCACCATTCTCATCACTGATGCCTATAACGTGCATTCTCAGATCATCTTTCGACGTCTCTCGTTACTAGCAAGTAACGTCGTGGGAAGTTATCAAGTCGGTTTTGTGGACGGGTGATCGACAACAGACCGAATCTTTATGTTGCAACAAACCCTGCAAAACTGTCGCGAGTACAAAATCCCATGGCACCACCAACGATACTATCGACCGTGAGGACCTCTGGAAAATTATGGACGAAAACGGCTTTCCCGGGAAGCTGACAAGACTGGTTAAGGCCGCGATGGATGGTGTACAATGCTGTGACGATGTTTGGCGGGTTCGCGCTTGAAGGTGTTATATATGAAACGTGCGGGTTTCAGCATGCGGTGTGCGATTTTCAATAGGGTTATTGATCGTGGTTCGGCCTATGCAAAAACTGATCCTGGTTCGGCCCATTAGCATAATCATCGCTAATTCATCAAATATTTACAGATTTAAAGGTAAAATAATTTTATAAGCAGCTTATAATATTTTCCTATGCATTGCCTTCATTTATTTGCCATAAAAATTAATGTAACTAGCTCAAATAATTAAATTTATAAGATATGTAAAAGCGGCTTCTAATGTCGTCATCAAAGCTCTCTTTTTAAACGCCTAGAAAGTGTTTTAGTCTGTGAAGTATTGGTTGAAAACAATTTTAAAATATAGATTCAACTATATTCTTCCATTATTGGACCGTTTTATTCCAAACAAAAACCGAGATTACGACTTATTGAGAAAATACGATTTTAATTTTTTGATCTTAGTTCGGCCTACAAATGATCGTGGTTCGGTCTATCAGCTTCACTGAATCGCCGCTAGTGGCGCCGCGCTTCGCCCACGTTTTAACCAATTTCTGGCTGTACGTACCACTTGTGTTAAATCTAAATGTTGTGTTTTATGCCATATTTTATTATTTCATGCATTTCAGAAACAAAATTATTAGCATCCTAAAATTGAGTTTTTCTTAACAATAAATATGAGGGTATTTTTTCCAAAGAAGCGTACAAACTGGATTGTAATGTTTCAGAATTTTATGCAACCTTGTACACGACTTCAGGGCTTGTGCATGAAACAATATTTAAAAAATTCATGGTATCGTGTTTTCCTAGAAAACTCTAATGGAAATTTCCCGATTTTCATGTACACCCCCTATTTTAAAAATTCATAGCTGTTGAGCCAAGTATTGAAAAATAAATATTTTTTCATGCTAATGTAAGCAAATTTACTCATCAATCCAGAAAAATACTATCTGGAAAAAAATGCATGATTGTGGGAACTCTACCGAAAAATCAATAAAAGTATAGTATTACGAACTAGTTGGAAATGAATTCCTTTTAGTTCTACTATAATTTGACTTTCATACGCGTTTTTCGGTTACGACTTGCAACCTTCATCAGCGTGGCAAATTTCTGCAGAAATTATAGTAGAATTAAAAGAAATTCATTTTCAATTAGTTCGCGATATTTCGTGAGTTCTACTAAGACGCTCGTAAATAATTTTTAATAAAAGTATGCTTTACCTTTTGAATTTTTCAAAAGTATTTCGGTTCGCCAATTTCTATTCTTTTAACGATAGGAATTTAGGATTATTTGTTGTCCCTGAATTAGGGCAAAAACCAACGACTATCGTCGGTGTATGACCGGTTATTTGTTAACACAGTTGTGATTTCAAAAGCAGCTATTTTCACTGATCTATTTGAAAACATGCTGAAATTAAATGTAAATTCTGTCTTTCTTCGAAGGCACCTGTTAAAATACAGGAAAATTGCGAGACTAGTGCTTCGATCCTATCGAGTCTTACAGCCTCTTCCAGTCGAAATTATAACATGCGACGCCTGGCTTGTTGAATCAGTGTTGTACCTTGAGGTCAAGTGGGAGGAGAAAGTTAACTTATTTAACACTGCTAGGTAGATAAAGTGAAAAAAGATACTAGATTTACCCAAAAATACATCTGTACTATTTGTAATGCTTCCGAAGAAAGTAAAAAATTATCTGAATTTATATAACCCAAAATAGTTAGAATATTGACCATGTACAAGCTCATTTAACACTGCTAGGTAGATAAATTGAAGTGAGATACTATATTAGGCACCAAAAGTAAGCTTATACCATTTATTATTGGTTAATATATAAAAACATTCGTTTCAGAAACTTTTTATTGGAATAGGCCGAACCAAGATCATCGATGGGCCGAACCACGATCAACATAGGCCGAACCAGGATCATAATTTGACTGTCATTAAAAATCAAATTATAATTCAACTGGCCCTCTAAAGTTTCTTCTAAATTAAGAAATAGAATCGTCTTTAGTTATTCTTCCTAAACATTCTAATTTTGTTTCGAAAAACATTGTGATTTTGTAGATATACGTGCATTAGTCCATGTGTGCTATGTGAAACAGTGAGAATAGGCCGAACCACGATCAATCACCCTAAAACTAAACAACTTATCTGTTTCGCTGACGACGTGGCCATTGTCTTAAGGACCTTTCAGGCGATTGTTGAGCAATATACCAAGCTGAAACATGAACCAGTGAAGGTTAGATTAGTGGTGAGTACGTCTAAAACCAAGTATCTGTTGGCAGGTGGAACCGAGCGCGATCGACCTCGCATAGGCAATAGTGTGGTAGTCGACGGAGACGAGTTTGAGGTGGCGGACTGTATTTCTCGGGTCGTTGATGACGTCCGATAACAACTGCAGCGAAGTGATACGCAGACGCATTCTTGCCAGAAGTCGTGCTTACTACGGAACCCAAAAGACCTTAAGGTCTGGCAAGCTCTTCTCTTCCGTACCAAATGTATCATGTACAAATCACTACCAAGCCCGGCAGTCCTGTATGGGCACGAAACGTTGACAATGCTCGACGGAGACTTGAATGCACTGGCCGTTTATGAACGATGTGTGTTTAGGACCATCTCTGGCGTGGTATATGAGGACAGTGCAGGGAGAAGAAGATGAGCCACAAGCTGGTGCAGCTCTTCAGTGAACCTAGTATTCAGAAAGTTGCTAAAGCTGGAAAGGTACAATGGGCAGGACATGTTGTGAGAATGCCGGACAACAACCCCGTACAAATGGTGTTCCTTTCGATTCCGTTTGGGCGACGTCCATTTAGTACGTCACGTAAATTTTGACCAAAATTAACCCCCCCCCCCCCCTTCCCCCCTTTGTCACATTGTTACATCTCCACGTTCCTCACAAAGTAACCCCTCCCCCCCTTCACAGCAAAAAGCTTTAATATACATTCCAAACTTTTCATTTCAAATTTTCAATTTAAGGGGACATGAACGACTAAATATTTTGAAAAACCCTAATTTTTTTTTTAGATTCTACAGTCTTTTCCGCTTATTTTGATACTAAATTTGTAATGATCCGGCCACGGGAAGTGGCCGAAAAACGATCATACACATAAGCATTCCAGTGCGGCGTGGAACAACTTCGGCGAAATAAAACGCCGCTCCTGGAAAACCACGATATTCAAACTTTATGTACCTTTTTCTCAGAAACTACACAACATATTGGAACAAACTTTTTTTTGTTTGTAGCTTTGCAAAGACTTTTATAACTTTTGAGGTTTGTAAATAAAACACAGCCAGAGAAAAAAGAAAAACAAGACAAAATTTTATTTTTTCAGGCATATTTTCTTCTTCTTTTTCGTTTTTCTCAAGCTGTGTTTTGTTTACGAAACTCAAAAGTGGAGCATCTGAAAAGTGTAGGGCATTCGAGAAACTGAGACGGACAGTCATGGACCGAGTTTGTGGAACATTGTTATGCAGTCCTAAAGGACATCCAAAAGGAAATGGTGCACCAAGAGCGCTCAGTGTGAACTGGGAGTGTGCCGTAATTGCTTAAGATAGAGCAATACTTAATTCAGCAATTTTATGGATATTATTTGACTCTGTAAAGCCCCATACATACCATTTTCGAATTTTGCTTGGCTAAGGTGTTACAGTAAATAGGCAAAATAGATGCACTGATCGCAGGACAGCCCTGACTGCAGCGTATATATTTAGCCCGTCATCATCCATCTTTCAACGAAGCCGATTCTATAACATCCCACAAATAAGTTCGCAATTGGTGAGAGTCGTCGTACTTAACTTCGACTACCATTGCGGCTGGGACCTCTTCTACGTTTCAAGCATTATCAAAATTGCCGACCCCGTCGCCATGGCTCTCTGCTTGGATGCTACTCAGGTGCTCGCGTCGAAGTGCTACTTCTACCTTCAGGTCACACTGCCGTTCTACTGACCCATTCCGGCTTGCAGCACAAAGCTTTGCCTGATGCATCCAGTTTCTGTTAGAACTTTCGCGTTTCCGGAGAACGCATTCTCCTGTTCATTTAGGGTTTGGGTTTGCTGGTTTTCTACAGTATATGTCGTTTCACGTTTTGATTAGTTCAGCTGCGTATTTTTGACGCCCGCCTTGCAGCGTTCTCCATCTACGAATACATTCGTCGTCAAACCAACCGTTCTGCTGATTCTGGTCTACGTATCCGATGTTTTCTTTTAGGCCTGTAATGCGTATTTAACACTAGATATACCAGACCAGTCATTTTGACTGGTCGTGCAATTTCAATTTGAAATTTCTACAACATATAACATTTGCTTTTAGAAACTTTGTTATGACTTTTGTAGCTAGAAGTAGAGAATACATTTTATGAACTTAATGTTACTTTATATATATTAGTAACAAATATAATTTTTGTTTTTGCCATTTATACCAGCACCAGTCAAAATGACTGGTGCGAGATTCTATGACGAAATGTAGCATTTCGAGAGAACGGTGAGTCTGATGCATGACATTATTCAGTGAAGTGCCCTTCTTAATGGTTCTTGGCCATTTTTGTCGAGAGTCGGTCCTTTTCGGCGGTTCTATTCTTCAGCTGACCGATTTCTCGCCGGATCTCTTTGAGATCGGAAGTCGAAACGCCCCTAGGCTGTCATACGTTGATTTTTGCTCCATTTCCTTTTGCTATATCAGCAATTGAGATCCCTATCAAAGAACTGCTTCCACTCATCAACCACCTCGCGCTCGTTTGTGGCCAGGTTTCCCTGCTCGTTCCTGCACATGTCAGGCCTCTTTATGTATTCTTTACGAGATTGGTTAACCTTTTCATAGAACTTGTGCATCTCACTAGCCGGAAATAGTGGTTCTAGCTCTCCTTCTGGGGTTTTGCGGCCTCACTGATGGCCGAACGTATCCTGCTCCATTAATCCTCGAGGGTCGAAGTACCTGGCCACAGAGGAAGGCGCATAGTACGCGCGTAGTTCTCAGCACCTTGCGGGTTGTCTAATTACCGAATATTTAACCGAGGGGGGTGGCTTTGTCGTGAGGTATATGCCGTCGATAATTTTGAGCGCACGTGAACTGCTGCTAGGTAATCTGAGTCGATATCCGTAACCCGTAAGGAGCGTACGTTGGTGATGCTCGAGTCGAGAAAACCCGGTCTTCGATGAGAATATGGTCGATTAGGTTCAATGTTAGTTGGTCAGGTGATCTCCTGGTGGTTTTGTAGATGTATGCGGGGAAAGAATGTGTTTCTGATCCCCAACCCTCGGGAAGCTGCAAAGTTGATGCATCGCTGGCCGTTATCACTATACATTGCTTCCCTGTCGATCTGAGCGTTCATGTCCCCAGTGACGATGATATCCCGTGGCGAGCAGCTATCGTATGTTGCCGCCAGCTGGACACAGAACGCTTTTTTCTCGTCGTCGGGTCTACCTTCGGGTGGCCAGTGCACGTTTATGATGGTGTAGATGAAGAAGCGGCCTGTTATCCTCAGCACACATATCCTCTCGCGATCTTGCATTCTGCCCATCACTACGAATTTCGTTCCCAGCTCATAAGTTGCTCTACCGTTCTGGCAAAATTGGGCCTTACCGCCACGGATCCCCCACACCTTCCGACCTTTGCGACAGATCTCCTATTCGCTATGACGGCGCCGCAGTGGAGACACCTACATTAGTTTCGAGTATGCGTGAAGCAGAATAGCGATTTGTTAAAGAGTGCAAAAGACAGAAATATGTCGGAAATAATTTTCACGCATTCAGCTACGGGCAGTTCTGTAAGTGGAAAAGAGGTCGTGCGGTGCCGTCATTGCAAATAGTGCCACAATGTCGAACTTTTGCGGTTCTAACTGAACGAGCAACATCCTGTCACCATCCACGAAATTTAGTGATTTACAATTCCTGGTAGGAAGCATCCATTCCAAATCCTTGTTTCATCGCCTTTGTCCATGCTAAATATTTCGAGTTGAATTTTCTTGATTTTTCGTAATATTTTAGACATAAAAAGCTTGCCCTACTAAGGCTATGCTGCCGAGTCTCATGATGGGGCTACCATCGTATAATGCCGAGACAAGACAGGGCCTGCTTGCCTGTCGATATACGACCTTAGTTTCCACCAGGGTTGGTTGCCACGTCTCCACTAAGATTGCTTATATTCCGACTAATAGGGTAATCAACCTATTTTGGACCCCATCTGTAGCTGTACATAATTTGGACACTTACAGCAAAATCAAATGGAAGTGTCCAAATTATGTACAGCTGCAGATGAGATCCAAAACAGGTTTGTTACCCTACCACGAGGAGGTGGAGATAGAAGTTGCTGATTAAAAGGCTAAAGACCACTATGGGGTCTGTGTTGCACATTATGCAGTCGTTCACCAACCGTTTCTTATCCATTTTGACTGATTTTGGTATAAATAGGTATACAGTTGGATTTCGAATTTGGCATGGTTCGATTTTGGCATGCCTCGATTTTGGCAACAAAAGTATCCGTTTTTGGCAACACAAAATATTTTACTTCCAAAAATATGCTTAAATATCGGTCAGTCTCCGCATACATACTTTAAATGACGAAACAATATTGCCCAAGTGTGTTCATGCAAAAAAGTTTGCGGTTTCGAATAATAATATTTTTATAGCCGTAGGACTACGTCTTACCGCAGGTCGCCAAAAACTTATTTGCACCGCACACATAGCTCTGGGCGGATTTTGTAAATATAAAAAGGTTACAATCGTTGATTAATAACATTTAGTCAATTTCTATCGCACTTACATTCAATTTGTTCATATTAAAAAAGGGTTTCGATTTTGGCACGGTCTCGATTTTGGCAACATAGATGACACGCATTTGTTGCCAAATTCGAAATCCAACTGTATTTAAAATGCTGGTATATCTAGTGTTAAGCTAACGCTATTCGCATAACAGTTCCATCTCCATAGAAACTTGGAACGTTATGCGAATAGCGGCAGTATATAAACGGAATACATCGTATGCGCAAAATGTCAAGCGCTACGTAAATACCCCTAATATATTTTTCTCGTTCATTTTTAACCTACCGATCGCAACACGTTTCTTCCATTGACGAAAGGTACACAAAAACCCGATTCTGTAGTGTATTGTGTTGACACTTAATGTTCACCCATCGCCGTCAGCGCGGAACGAAAAACGTAGGTACACAGTGAAGAGACTCAAAGTGACACGATGACGCGAGCCGAGCGGCGCAATTTCATACCCAAACCCAATCCAGTTCTGCTATAGTAAGTATGTAGTGAGCGTCGGCTAGCTCAGCGAAACCACCACGATGCAGAGCTCCGGCTAAGTCAGTCGCTTATGCGCCGCCGGAACGCGATCACCACTGATAGAGTAGGTCTGTGGATCCGTAAGGATAGGTACGCGAAGGGGCACGATTACGCGCGAACGTTTTATCAGCTGATACGCGCCACGGGGTGTTGACGAGAGTTTGGTCTGCTGTGGAGTTCGTTGTGCCACTGTTTATGTTAAGTGAAACAAATAAGAAGTTGTTAGCGTTTTAACAAATGAAAGGTGATTTGTTAATGCTAAAGCAGTGGTAGTAGCATAGAAAGGGCTTACTTGGTTTGAGTACAGCTATAACTTTCATCTGTTGGTGGTAACTAGAAGAAATGTTAATACGGTTGACGTGCAGTGAATGGTTCGTTGATTGTAACATATGATATGCTAATGTTCAACAGAAACAAGATATAGGTTGATGCTGTTGGTTTTACTTTGAATAAGTGATTGTCACGCGAAAATTACACATTTAATCTATATGCATATCATGAAATATAATACCAGGTGTAAAGAATCAAATTATGAAAACTACGCATGCCTACGAATTGCGTTGTAAACGAATCGCTAACGAAACGCCAATCATAGCATCATCATTCGCATCATTTGTTCGACCGGAGAGGATTTCAATTTTACGTTGGCGTAGGTGGAGAAGGCGTTGATTGATGATTACCTCCCCTGCTGAGCAGCAATAAATATGGCCATCGTCGTCAGGGATTGGTGCCGGGAAAGCCGTTCTCGGAGTGTCTCGCGAAGACCAGCATCACCACCTCTTCCACGGCAACAAATGCAACGGGCTCCATCGGATCGTGCCATAGTTCATAGACAAGGCGACCGTTTCATCGCCTCTGTGGGGCATCAATCAAGGTAGGTACTCGTTTAGGCCATGTTGTGCTCTGTTGATCAAAACAAGAAAGTTTTGCTCGTTTTTGTCAATCAACAATGGGTTTGCAGACCGAATCAGTATATCAAATCTATTTTTTTTTGTTCAAACAGAAAAATGTAACTTAGGTAGAAACTGTGTTGTTCTACTTATTCAAAAGATATACAGTCATGCTGCCAATATTGTTCCTATTTACACTGGAATCGTTTATATATAAATTGAAAAAAAGACGATTTGTGACCTACGTATATACGTACATCGATCAACAGTTTTATTTGAGAAGTAACCTGTTCAACGATTATCCGAAACATAAACAATAAATGTTTGTTAGATAGTCACTTCTCCACATTATACATCTAAATGAGAAGTCGACATCTAAATGAGAAGTGTTCGCTCCGACATGCTGCGTGGACTAGGCCACTAGGTGGACTATGTGGACAAGTCGTTCAAAGCAAATACTGCGATATTTACCATAAATTCATTCAAGTTAAAAACTCTTCATACGCGAGTATTATTCGGTACAAACCCTCATAAATCAATCTTGTTTTTAGAACAGTTGGTTTTTATGCATATCTAAGAAAAAACTTTCGATCAGAAAATTATTTTTTTTAAATAACTACACTGAGAATATAGCATGATTTATATAACGAAAACGAACGCTTATTTTACGAATTCTTTGGTTGCTTTCTACCACGAAGTAAATTCATATATCATATGGTAAGCGAGAATGTGCATTCGTTCGAACCATTTCATTTACATTTTAAAAAAACAACGAATAATAGCTGAAACTGTAAGAATAAAAACAAAACTAGGTATTAGACTATATAATAAAACGAGCCGCAGTAGTTTAGAGAGTAAAACATGCGGGTGCCAACCATAAGAGCGTGGTGCGAGCTACTCCTGCCATTTCACAACCCAATATATTTTTGGTCTATATTGAAATTTTCCAGTTCATCCAATTAATTATTCTTCGCATTAGACACATTTCTAGCTTCAAGGATTTCAAGGAATTTAGTCCTCAAAGTTCCCGCCCATTTTTATGTAAAAGTTGAAATGTAGACCAAGTTTTCTATTTTCTTCATGCTCTACATAATTTATTCACGCGGCTAAGACCGAGTTCAAACCAGACGATTTTTATATTTGAGATGTACTGACAAAGGAATTGTAAGTTACAGATTTTCGGTATACTAATAACAGAGTTTTCGTTTTTATTATAGAAAGTGTCTATAGTTAAAATAATAATATGTTTCCCATAGGTGCTCCGTTAATTTGCTTAAAGAAGTTGCCTCCAAATGCAAAACAATTTTCGTCTATACGAACGCAAGTTAATCAAACCTTACTTTTCCAAATTGTTTTTACCGTACTGGAAAAGCCAGGGTATTAACAAAGTTCAGGTTTTATCCACTACTAGGGGTAGGGATCTCATCTGGGCCGACGAAAATAACCATTTTTTATTAATTTCAGCACTATAACGTGGTTTTCATGTATTTTTCAACAGTTTGTGTATCAAATTGATGTTTGTTGATGTATAGAAGGAGTATTCCAGTATTTGAAATTATTGTGCGCTGGCTTTTTGTTTGATGTATTTTAATTGCCGTCATTCGGGGATACTTGCAACAGTTTTGAACTTTGACTTAGTATACTTTTGAAATATACCGTTTAGGTCTAAGTGTAAGTAGTCAAAACTTGTATAGTGGTCAATACTTTTGATTTATGATTATGAGAAAAAATATAAACTAAATTATTCTGTAGAATGAACCGAAAATAGGGGTGTTGCAAGTTACCCAGTAAACGGGGTTACTTGTAACACTTTTCTGATTGTGCGTTTCTTATGATTTTATATCTGATTTCAAACAGCGAATGACTATTTTTGATATTTTGAATGTATTTGTAGTAAAACAAGAGATACTGGAGGGGCCAGGGTGCCCTGGCGGGTGTTGTGGGTTCAAATCCGGTTATAATCTCAGATTATAGCTTGATTCGACCCATGCACCTTCCAGCATTGACCAAAAGGTAGGAGTCACGAAGACAACTTGTTAAGCGTAGCTACCTATTAACCCCCCCCCTTCCTTTCCACTCTTTCCCCTTCATTCCCAAAAAATCCTTCTTCATTACTTTCCCTTACCGTCCCTGCAGCAATTGTAGAACCATCGTTTCATAAAATATTAATATATGCCTGACCGCATTTGAAGGTCAAAAGACTAAGCTTTATATCAGTCATCAGGAAGTTCTGATGGAGCTCATAGTTTTTTTTAGCGGCATGACTTTAGCTTTGCACTCGTATGATTTCAACCCACTCAGCGTCGCTCGAATCAGCTTGACTAGTTTCGTCGGAAATCCATGTTATAACATTATCTGCCACAGCTAATTTCGTTTGACTGAATTGTACGGCGCCTTAAAGTGCACAAACAGATTATGCGTTTGCAAGTTGTACTCTCGAAACTTGTCTAGTAACGAACATAGGCTAAACATCTAATCCGACATCAGCTTGCTACTCGCCAAAGAAAGACTCCGCCAATTGTCTTAGTCTATAGAACAGGATACGAAAAAGCGTTGACGGAACTAGCGCTTATGTCTACGAGGGGTTATAACCTCCGGATTTTTTTCGACTGTTTTATTTCGTCGGCATATTAAAATTAAATACACCTTAATGCCTTGGATGTTCTAACAGTGATGCCAGTAAAAATTACTCTGAAGTTTTTCTTACCTTCTTTCTCTTTTTTTATGGACAGTATAGTAGTCGGCTCACTTTGTTCTTGGGGAAGAGTAAATGTTCAATGCGAAAAATGTAGGTCCTACCGATGCGAAAAATGTAGAACTTTTTGACGTAGAACTACGTCTTACCACAGGGTGTCAAACCAAAATTTGGATTCAAGTCAGCGTCACGAAAGAATGAAAGATTTTGAACGCTAATAGCTCTTCCAGTTTAGAACGGATTTTGATCGTTCGCGTACCATTCGATTCATAAAAAATACAGCAATTGTATTGTGGCTTACTTGAAAAGATTGTTTTCTAATCGCTACATAGTGAAAATCAACGAAAACTTTCAAATTGAAATTTTCCCACACATTTTCCGTGTCGACGAACGACGATTTCATTCACCAATGAAATGATGTAAAAAGAAAAACAAAGCCATTATCGTTTGGCTTTTTGCTAACTATATAACGTTGCAAACAGGCGACACATGCGGAAATGCGTTTAATAGCGCTAGCTGGGACTCCATAGCCAGCTCGCTTCGGAACGTCCAAGTGCCGGTGTCGCTGTACAGAATTCTGGAAAATTATTTCCAGAATCGTGTGCTATGCTACAACACGGAGGAGGGTCAGAAATGCGTTCCAATCACCTCAGGGGTTCCGCAAGGTTCCATACTGGGCCCGGTGTTGTGGAACGTCATGTATGACGAGGTGTTGAAGCTAAAGTTTCCGGTGGGGGTGGCGATTGTCGGCTTTGCGGACGATATCACCTTGGAAGTCTACGGTGAATCTATCAGAGAGGTTGAGTTGACGGCTGCCCACTCTATAAGCATTGTTGAAGATTGGATGCGATCCAGGAAACTGGACCTAGCGTATCATAAAACGGAGGTTATCGTGGTTAACAACCGCAAGTCGGTGCAGCAAGCAAATATCAGTGTCGGGGACTGCACTATTTCGTCAACGCGGTTCTTAAAACTCCTTGGAGTCATGGTCGACGACAAGCTCAAGTTCGGGAGCCACGTCGACTATGCCTGCAAGAAGGCTTCCACAGCTATTTCGGCATTGTCTCGTATGATGTCTAATAGCTCGGCGGTATATGGCAGCAAGCGAAGTCTTTTAGCCAACGTGGTCCAGTCTATACTTAGGTATGGCGGGCCGGTGTGGTCATCGGCGTTAGGTACCAAAAGCTATCTAGCCAAGCTGGAAAGCACCTATCGTCTCATGTTTATTTGTTTATTTTATTGTGAAATTCAACTGACACAGTTGTCTTATTGAATAATATAGTCATAGTCATGCTTATAAAAAACTACTATTACATATTTTCTGTGCAAACTTATGTGAAGGTGCACCAAACTCAAAGAGGGTTTCAACTGTAGAGAAAGTTCGAATGCAGGCAGTTATTGGTTCGTTGCATCCAAAAGTTGTTCGATGAAAACTCGGCTGCAGTAGTCCGGTTGATCGGAGGGAGCGTTGCGACGCACGGAAGCTCAAAGCAGATAGAATTGTCGGTGAATCGATCTCGCCATTTAGGATCTTTGCTACACATACAGCTTGCTGAACCTTCCTACGCCGTTCGAGTGTTTGAAGACCCAGAAGACGACAACGTTCGGGATATGGTGGCTTGTGCTTAAGAGTGGCGAGTGCGTACCGCACAGTTTCACATGACGCAATCTGCGTCTTAGCGGGTATGATGCCTATTGGTATCATCATCAGCGAGGACGTAGAGTACTTCAACCAACGTGGAACTAGAGGCATACGGAGTACCACAAGATAGGCCTCGATGATCACATGGCAGCGGGCATGGTCTGATTCCACAAAAGGCCGGTGGACACATAGACTTATCCCGGAACTATCCGGATGGGTCAACAGGCGTCATGGCGAAGTCAACTTCCACCTGACACAGATTCTGTCAGGGCATGGTTGTTTTAGACAGTATCTGCACAAATTTGGGCATGCGGAGTCCCCCGAGTGTCCCGAATGCGCGGACGTTGAGGAAACTGCAGAACATGCTATCTTCATATGCCCTCGTTTCGAGGGCGTGAGAAGCAACATGATGGCAGTTAGCGGACAGGACACTACTCCGGATAACTTAGTCCAAAGGATGTGTTCTAGCTCGGACGTCTGGGGTGCGGTCAATGCGGCTGCTACCCAGATCGTACTTGAGCTACAAAACCGCTGGAAAGCCGATCAACGGCGAATAAACAGCCTAACTACCATAGTCCAGTAGTTATCTAAGAGCGTGCGTTAAGCACAATAGCCCCTCCCTGAAGTAATACCGATAAGGTGGTTCCAGGGGGGATTGAGGCTGGAGACTCGAGTAGGGTTTTAGTGGGTCTGGATCTTCACGATCTTCACGGGATACCAAACCCCACTCCCTGAGCTGTCTTCTCAGGTGTCTGATAGCAAATTTCCCTACTCGTAAAAAAAAAAAACACATGCGGTCTTGGACTGGTTAATGTAAATCAATTTTCGTGCCTTGACGGTTGCAATCGTGGAATGAGAGAGCAGACAAGAGCGAATCAATATGTTCAGATGGCAAAGAATGTCACAATGTGTGACAATTGTCAGCGCGAACAGACTTATGCTATATATAGAATTATTTGAATTTTGGCAGAAATGGCTCAAATTTATACCAATAACATATTATTTTAAAGATTTAATTTTTTTCCGAGAATTTTGTTAATAGCTGGGCGCGTGATCGCTAATTGACGGTTCGTTAATTGGACGGTGCGTTAATTGGGTGTTCATTAGATGGGCTATGCTACAATTTGAAAGTCAAAATTCTATCGAACTTCTAGCGAATCAGCTGGAGTGCACTTGTGACCCAATTAACGAATTCAGGCTGTACTCCAATGTTTGCACTGGTAAAATATTTGTTTTTGGCATCGCAAAATACACAAAATACATACTAAAAATACGATACAATTATTTAGTACTATTATTTACTTAACGCTATTTTACGCCACACATAAGGTGGTAATGTGAAAAGTTTTCTTTAATATTCAAGGTTTTTTCGTAAAACCCCGCCTAACATAGTACTACGCATGCTACGCGGTTGTGTCCGGAATACAGCTTTTCTGATTTTTTTCTTACCTATAGATATCTATCATAGCTCTTCTTACCTATAGTTATCTAATTATTGGTTTTTTTAAATTGAAAAACTGAATCAATTTTAAAAATTACAAATTATAAAAGTAAATCAATTTTTTTAGGGGAGGCAAAATCTTTTCTAGGGCGAACTTAGCCTCCCCTAGTCTCGAAAAACCCCATAGCCAAATTTGGGTCCATTTGTTTGATTTATTCTTGAGTTACGAGGAAATTAATGTTTCATTGGTTTGAGGAGGGGTCACAATCTACCATAGAAAAAACCCTGCCTCCAAAGACCCCACCATGCCAAATTTGGTTCCATTTGCTTGATCAGTTCCCGAGTTTAGCATTTGTTTAGGAGCCTCTCCGTTCTAGAGGAGGAAGGGGTCCTAAACCATCATAAGAATTATCCCCGGCATACAAATTTTCTCGCCGATCGGTTTAGTAGTTTCCGAATCTGTAAGGTGTACCTTACAGACAAACAGACAGAAATTCATTTTTATATACAACTAGCTGACCCGACAAACTTCGTATTGCCAAAAATGAAACTGTGCTGTACATAAATCCTGGGGGCTACTCCCTGCAGTGGCCGGCGCTTCCGACGGTAGGTCGCTGACAACACTCGCGGCCTGCGGCCGTCTCGCCCTGAATCATCTAGTGTTACTATGGGTAGCTTCTGGTGGTCTTGTTAATGACTAATGTTTTATGGAAAAGTCTAGAATTTCTCGAATTCGATTAGTTTTTAAGTTACGCAAAAAATTCTGTTTCATTTGTGTGAAAGTCCGCTCCCACTACCACAGGGATGAGGGGTCTCAAACCATCATAAAATAAATTCATGCCTCCAAAATCCTCCATATGCCAAATTTGGTTCCATTTGCTCAATTAGTTCTCGAGTTATGAGGACAACTGTATTTCATTTGTATGGGAGCCCCCCCCCCTCCTAAACAGGGGAGGGGTCCTCATTCATCATAGAAAAAATTCTTGCCTCCGAAAATCCCCGTATGCTAAGTTTGGGTCCATTTTCTTGATTAGTTCTCCAGTTATAAGGAAATTTGTATTTCATTTGAATGGGAGCCCCCCCCCTCTGAAAAGGAAGAGAGGTCATAATTCACTATAAAAAAAGATTCTGCCCCCTAAAAGCCCTATTTGCCAAATTTGGTTCTATTTACTTTATTGGTTCTCAAGTTCTGAGGAAATTCGTAATTAATTTGTATGGAAGCCCCCCCCCCTCCTAAACAGGGGAGGGGTCCTAATTCATAAGAAAAAAATTCTTGTCTCATGCCAAATTTGGTTCCATTTGCTTGATTAGTTCTCGAGATGAGAGGAAATTTGTATTTCATGTGTATGGAAGCCCCCCCCCCTCTTAAAGGGGAGAGGGGTCATAATTCCTTCATAAAGATGTGAGGGGCCTCAATTCACTATAGAAAAAATTCTTGCCTCCAGAAACACCCACAAGCCAGATTTGATTCCAATTGCTTGATTAGTTCTCTAGTTATGCAGAAATTTGTGTTTCATTTGTATAGGAGCCCCCCTCTTAGGGGGGAGGGATCTCTACCTATCATAAGAACCTTCTCCAGGCCCAAAAACCCCTACATGCAAATTTTCACGCCGATCGGTCTAGTAGTTTTCGATTCTATAAGGAAAATACCGACGGACAGACATAAATCCATTTTTATAGGTATAGATATAGACAGGGCCTAACAATATTCCAAAAATGGGGTTTCTGGATGTTCCATCCCGTAAATAAATAAAGTCTTAATTAATCATGCAGCTCACTCCCGGCCGAAAAAATTAAAACTCAAAACAATCCTTAATCCGATTGTAAATCGTACATTATTTCGCTACCGGTACGGGAGGAAACCTACCAACGCATCATCGACCCACAGATAACCGCTATTGGTACAACTGATATTAGGCCAAATGTAATAATTTTACCTTTAATATGAAGATATTGTTGTTTGTTTTCGTAATTTATCATCATATCCACGCCACGGTGCGGTGTGGTGTTTTGGTATATCCTGCAGCTGAATGCTTACGAGAAAAAGAAAGACTGTATAATTTATGTTCCGATAAAGTCGAAGTACGGAACACTATAAGCAGGCACCGAGAAAATGGAAATTCATAAATTACAGGCTTGCCTTACGTTATACATTCATGCTATGAATGAGTTGAGCTGAGACGCACAGATAAATATGCATGAATTGACGAATCCACTTTTCTACGGCCCAGTATTAGCAGTACAGTTCAGGGTATTACTGTTCCGTCATCGGTGAAGTCGTTGATAAAGAAGTACGGACGAAAGATAAACACTTCTGAATGCCGATCGGGAAGATTTCCCCTCTCGCACCCACCCCCACCGCATGTGCACTCAGATGTGTGTAGCCGGATCGGATATGCTGCATGTTAAATCATAAAAGAAGAATCAAAATTGTCGTCGTCGTCGCTGGTGGCTACGTAGGTGATCATATTTACACACAATAACAGCAACGATCTGCCTCGAAGCATATCGAATTGGCTGAAAAAGACGAGGGAAGTTTAGTGTAAAGTGGGTACCGCGTCACTGCCGGCTAGCCAGCATAAAAAATATCCTGCAGTTGGTCATTTTGAAGTTCAGAATTGTTAATCATGTGAACGTATTTTTATTGACGATGTTTTCTGGATTACGTTTAAGATTGGATATTTTAACTTATGCATCAATAATAAATCTGACGATTTTAATATTTCACTTGAAAATGATCCAACTCTTTCATTTGGCTATTAAACCTGAAGTGTAACGAGACCCACACCGAAGGTCTGCAATATTCAAACCTACAGTCTAAGTTTTGTCCACCCACGTGATATGCGTTAACCCCCAACGACGTGCAAAAAAAAAACGCCGCCGCCACTGTCGTAGATGTAAATTTAATTCTATTGTTATTAGATTGCCCGAATAAATTGGTTTGATCCTCTACGAACGGCTCTTACTCTTGGCAGTTCCTCTTTGCGAAACCTTCGGTGTAATCCCACACACACGTGCTCTGGCGATGCCGGTCGGCCGAGTGGGCGCCCAGCAGAGCAGATCTACCGACTACGCGGAGGACGTAGACATTTCTGATTGAAAAGAGATCACCGGCTTCAGAATTGACTGTCTGTCGTTCGTGTCGTGACTCGGTTGCGAGGACGAGGAGGAAAGTTGAATTAATCAAATCCATTGTTTGCGCAACGCCTCCACGACGATCCTCGCTTCGCGACCCTCTCGCGGTGTATAATCCGACGCGCAACAAGTTTTTTTTTGCTTTCCTTTTTTCCAAACCAGTCGTCAGCAGGACATGCACACCGGACAAACAAGAGTGAAAAAATGCATGTGCAATTTTGCATTTCAAATTGTACATACTGCGAATGTGAGGTTCCTCACGCTACGACAGGATCCAGATGCAGAGACATTTCCCCGTACTTCAGTCGTTCGTGCTGCAACTTCAAGCCATCCTGCAGTTTGGCGTCTTTCGATCTGCTTTTCGTTGCAGCAGCCGAAGTGATGTGCCTATTCGATGAAGCTACATCATCGAGGGGATGCGAAGGAGAATATCAACTGTCACCGCCAACGCAACAACAACGGCGCAGTTTTACCGTTTTGCTAGTTTGCCCGTTAACCCGATCGCTGAGTGATTGGACAAGCCTGAGATATTACATGGATGCGATGGTGAAGTCTGCTTTCAGTCGTGGCGTTGAATAATTTGTGTCATATTTTCATTTGAAAGACAAGACGAGAAAACAGAAACTGTTTATGGATCTAAAATGAGTTGTAAGGAAGTGGAACTCATTTATTGTCTTAAGTTCAGACTTCACACGATGTACGATACCGGGGAATTGCTGGTTAGGGTCAGTTTTCTGTATCATTTAGTGTTCTTCATCATTTGAAAATATAACATATAATAGCACGTATTAGTATTAATCAGTGAAATAATTTCAACATTTGCAATCGTCTACTAACGAAAACGGGTAAGCTACAAACGAAGCAAACGGGGCTTAGGTAAAAGAGTAAGAATTTTCCAAATATGTATAGAGTAGGGCGGGGCAGAAGTGCGATGCTTGAAGTTGTCATCAGTTTTCGTGAGATATAAAGAAGGACAACAACATAATATATTTTATAGTTATGCAGTAACTCAATGTCTTCACATTCAACTATAAATCACCTGCGGTAATACTGTTTTGCAAAATAAATTCTTCTTTCTTCTGATCAAGTGCAGATTCGCACTTTTACCCCACTAGCGGGGCAAAAGTGCGAATGCCGCGGGGCAAAAGTTCGAAGCTAGAATCCATGAAATTAGCCCAGCAGTAGCTAACAAAATCATATTATCTTCAATCTGCGTTATGTTTCGGTAAGGAATATTCTCAATTTGCACCTTTTCTATTTTGCGCTGGTGTATTGCAGCCTCCGTTTGATCGAAACTTTTCGAAACGTTTGTTTTTTGTTTCATCAGCTGAAATACATTGTTTTTCTTCAGCCAACATCTGTAGAGCACACAGTTTTCTGCAGATCTTTCATTTCTAGTATCTGTAATATAGTGCCTAAAGCTGTATATAATTAGTTATACATTTTTGCCTCGTTCATGCATCGCACTTTCCCGTCCGTGAATCGAACTTTTACCCCGCTAGGCGCTTAACGGGGCCTGATTAAATTACGGAAAAGCGAAATATATTTTGTAAATTATTTTCGCCGTATTTTCAAAACAGATATGTGAGTGATGTAAAACGCTGCTACAAATTTTCAACAAGTAATATCCTCCTATTGATATCGTATTTGCCGTAGGGTAGAGGATCCATATTTCGCCAGGAGCCATGTTTCGCCAGTTTGGTGAATCCAAAGCCTTTTTGCATATTTTTGGTACACTTAAAAGAAATTATCTAACGAATTGGTAAAATGTAGGAACTGTTCTAGCAAAAATCATTCATACCTTTCACTTTTTACTAAATTATCAGATAGTACTCAGAATTTGAAAACACCATCTCATAAACGGGGTATATTTTTTTACAAAATCAAAACGAGAGGCGAAAATATAATTGGAGAAAAATGTAATAAAACTGTTTCATTAATTAATTATTCTTGACTAACATGATTCTGTGTACTAATTTTATACCAATTTCACTTTGAACTTCAGATAATTTTGAAAAATTCACCAAAATTAAAGTGGCGAAATATGGTATTCATTTTTAGTCATGGATCCATATTTCGCCACTTGATTTTTTTAAACCTTTTTCGTTGGCTGGTCTCTAATTTCGTCATTTTTTCTATAAAATTGGTGAACTAAATGGTCATCATCTATATTGAATATTGAAGCAAAGCCTTGGGTTATAAACGTCTTTAAGACTTGACACTTCTTTATCGAAAGACTTCGCAGCTGGTTACAAGACAATAACGTTGACTGTTGACACTAGTAGCACCGCCCAGCGTTTATTGAATATTACAGTTTTCTTAACTGTAAAAAGTATTAACAGTGGATTAAGAGTTTTAGGACTTCATCATTTGAATTTCAACGCCATTCACTTCACGAAATATATTGCTATTTCAATCACCAAAGAGACAACAAGTGAAATATTGTGGAATTTTCGGCAAAACAAAGCACGTTTTCAAAATTAGACGAAAAGCTTGGTAGCGCAAGTCAGGAGTAGAGTAAAGTGTAATTGACGTCGGCAACGTTTGTAACAAAAAATTTAATTCGTTTACAAACCTCAAAAGTTATAGAAGGCTTTGCCAAGCTACTACTAACAAAATAAAAAAAAGTTTGTTCCAATACGTTGTGTAGTTTCCGAGAAAAAGGTACATAAAATTTGAAAATCGTGGTTTTCCAGGAGAGGCGTTTTATTCCGCCGAAGTTGTTCCACGCCGCACTGGAATGCTTATGTGTATGATCGTTTTTCGGCCACTTCCCGTGGTCGGATCATTACAAATTTAGTACCAAAATAAGCGGAAAAGACTGCAGAATCAAAGTCTGAAATAAAAAAATAATGATTTTTTCAAAATTTTTAGTCGTTTGTGTCCCTTTAAAATTAAGTTTGTTTATTCAGCCGTATTGTCTCAATTTTTAACAGTTGTCTCAATTTTTCGTTGAAAATCTTTTATTTTAAGAATGTAAATCTCTTCGTTAGTTTTTCGGTGCATATCTATCTTCTACGAAAGATTAAAATTTGTAGTCAGTCTCAGTTAAATACAGTTGTTAATTCGTTATATAATACCTTATTGTGTAGGCCCATTATTTATTTATTCAATACATCCATCTGACAACGTCTCAATGAATTTAAAACCCATATAAAGTCTACAAATAAAAAATCCTATCAGCTCAGTTCTCCATAATCACTGCATAAATTTTCCAGTTGACTCCCCAAATTCGATAATTTCTTCGACCCCGGTGAATGTCCGGATACATGCAGTCATTGGTTCATGATATCCAAACGTGGTACGATGAAACTTGCTATGCAACAACGTAGTGGTTCGTAAAGATCTTTGCGAATCACAAAAATTTACATTTGCAAATTTAGCCTAAACAGGGTTTCAAAGTTCGCGATTAAAAATACTCGCTTGTTAAAAATAACGCTTGTTAAAAATGTCTTGCATAAACCAACCCAAACAAGAAATCGCATCAACTTGCTATTTTGAAGGTATATAAACTAATCATTTACAATGTATTGATAGGTTATTATGCGTTGGATAAGTTTTGATTAGGAAAATAATATTTTACGAAACTTTGTACTTTTCGAGCTTCACGGGGGTGAGATTGTGCAAAGCCATAATGATCGGTTCAATTTATGGATTTCACATACACAACAAAAATACGTCAGTATACACCAGTAAACTCACATTCTTTACTATTGAGCACAATATTTTCACGGATTAGATTGCATCATCCATTTTGGAGCAAACTGCATCATAGGTCTTCTAAATAATTTAAACTAATTTTTACTTTTTCTTTGGAAATTTCAGATACAGATGAATAAACATTCTAATATAAGACGAATATATTATACCGTGTATAAACTCCCAGTTTTAGGCAGGGGAGGGGTGTGGAATAGGCCGCAAAACATTTGGCAGGTTCTCGAACGAAGTAGTAGTTTCTTTTGTTAAATGATCAAATAGATATGCCCCCTTAGGATACACCGCTTCATATATCTCCCCCTTGTTAACCCTAGAAACGCTACTGGCTATATAAAGGCTGGCTATATAAAGGGTGACTACGAACTCATTTTTAGTTATTTCAGACCTCTCCGGGTAATTTTCGTTCATACTTTTTGTATGATGCGTTGTTTTTGACCGACCCCCTGCCCCTAATAGTCCACTTAGTTCATGGACGGCCCCATGTGAACTACTTTATACTGATATTCATGAGTATTGTTTATAAACATGCTAATGTTCACTGTTTAGGTTTTCAGCCTAACTTTATGTTTTTGGTACAATGTTCATGCCAAAGTTCATGCACTTCCAGTAAGATTAGGTTCCATTGTAACTAAACCATCTCTTCGGTAGTTGTTAATTGAACAATTTAGTATATTGCTGCTTCGTCGTAATCGCCTATTCCCGTCCTATTCAACACAAATTATTAAAAATATCAGCATTTTTATGACACACAATGCAAAACTAGTTATTCCTTAATGTTTTAGTTTGTTGTTAAGTAGCTGAGTAAGTAAGCTAAGATCTATTTAAATGCTTTTTGTCATTAAAGAAGTCCTACCAGCCAATTTTTTTACGTTTTTTCGTGCGACGAAGAAGAGAATGTCGACTAATCGTTTTAATTTCCGTCATTCATAAATGAAAATAACTCATGCAAGGCATTGTCGTTATTCTACAGCCAGGAAACCTGACTTGCCTGACCTGCAGGAATTTTGCAGCATAATATTTGTTATGCCGTCCTACACAAATACATGCGCGTTAGCTTCATAAACATTGTTGTGATTTTTAGTTTGGACAATGAAAAATTTTGATGGACGGATCTTAAAACGGTACGACGAATTCAAGAAATAAAGTCAGTTGTGTAATTTCAATAATATGCTTTAATAATCACATTTCAGAGATTTCAAAGTTCACGGATCGAAAGGTAAGTGTGTTTCAGTCAAATCAGCACAAAAAATTTTGGAGTATTCATCAAATCCATCCAACAAATGATGAAAATTAGAATGGCTTTACTTACTACGACGGGAATTAGAAATAAACCCTGTATATTGACAGGTTTGAAATCAACTTAGTTCCTAAATTGTGTGTATACTGAGCTAAAGAACAAAAATAAATGCTTTTTTGGCACAGTCTCGCCCCGGATGACGGTAGCTTATTCTTACACCTTTGCAACGATGTAATTAGATTTCCGAAATTCCTTTTGGAATGGATCCCAAGTAACAATTTAGGTTTTATTACACTCTTATGATGGCATTTAAGACCAAAATTGGTCATGAAAACCGCCATAAGAGTACAATAAAACTTACATTGTTGCTTGGGATGTTATGGGCAAATACCAAAAGGTGGCCCAAACACAAAAATTTCAACAAATCTTTTCAACAAGGGAATTTTCCGGAATATGGAAGTTTTTGATGTTTCCAGTGTTAAAATGTGAAAACCGACAGAATGTTAGAAATTACCGTGGCATATGGCTCTGAGCTATACGAGATTGTACTGAATGACATCATCTTCTCCCGTACTAAGAATTACATCTCTGCATCTCAACATGGATTCGTCCCAATTCGCTCCATCTGTACTAATTTACTAAAGTTTACTTCATAGTGTATATCGTATGTGTGGCAGAAAGCATAAATTGATAGGATTTACATTTATCTAAAAGTAGCTTCCGATCGTATTGATTACAGGATCCTTCTGTATAAAATATCGCGACTTGGCACTTCCTGTCGGTTTGTACCTACGCCGTAGAATCTGAGGGTTTAGCTCGGTGCATGCCTGTCTTTGCAATTTACTCATAATTCTGGAGTTCCGCAAGGAAACAACATGAGACTCTTGTAATTCATGCTATTTTTCAACGCGGTTACCTTGTTACTTGCATCCGGATGCAAATTGGTATGTCGATGACCTTAAATTGTATCTGTTTATTCGAACCATAGATGATTGTCAACGTCTGCAGGTGAATGATTTCGTTTGCTGGTGTCGAAGAGACTGGCTCGTAATCAGTGTTGCCAAGTTTTACCAAGTTTTACCTTTTTAATCGTGATAGTCGACAAACTGCAACTAAGGAGAGTTGATCATGTAAATGATTTTGGTATTCTCCTTGATGCGAAGCTCACAATTCACTTACATCAAGCCGCATTGATATCGAAAGCCACACACCAGCTTGGTTTTATCTCCAAAATCTACTGCGATTTTAATGATCCATATTGTCTGAAAACTCCCTGTTGGTCCTTAGTTCGTCCAATACGGCAAAACTGCAACTTAGTTTGATCTCCACATTGGTTAACCAGAAATTTGAGGTCAATTTTTTAAAAGCACGCATATTTTTAAAGTGCAATTTTATTATCTACAACTGTGATGAAGACACCATTTCGATCAAACAGGCCATTTTTTCAATATGAACTATTTTTTCATTAGTGCCATTTTTAGTTGGTCCCTGTTGAAAAAGTAATGGAGATCTTATGAAAAATACCTAATATCTATATCATAGAATGATATCCTTTTTAAAAGAACACATCTCTGCAAAGGTTCAGCTAAAGCGGAAATGAATTTAGCATGGAATGGTATGTTTTGTTACAAAACTTTTGTATGTGCCGCCATAACTCTGGAACGTCTGGATGCTTCTTCATCAAATTTGGCATACATGTTTCTTGACATTAAGAAATCAACACGGGTCGGGTGCAAGGAAAAGGAAAGGAAAGGTTTTTGTGTGTATTACTTGTATTATGCGAATTTCCACATCCATAACAGATATACATAAAAGTGACTTCGACACAAAAAGAAATCCGAAAAGAATTAGGGTGGGATGGCTATTAACAAAGATGGAGGGTCAAATAAGAAAAAAAGGCTTTGTGTCTCTTTCTTTAGAGTGATTTCCGGAAAGAAAACATGTATAACATGGTGGGAGACAAAAGGAGAGAGCTGACAAGCTGAAAGGGACGTCCAAATGGGGACAAAAATTGTTTCTTTCATTATGGAAATCCTGTAACAATAATAGGTGTGCAAGTGCTGGGAGATAAAGGGGTTTGAGTACGATCGGGTATAAAGCTAATTTACTTAACAATTTTTATAATGACTTTCATCCTTTCATAATCGAAATGTCTCACGAAGAGCCGACACATGTGAGTCTTTTGCATATGTCGACCGTATGTCAAACGGATAATTCCTAGTGTAAAACAAAAAAAAGCTAAGTTTTCCGAAGGGATAATTTCAGGTTCTCATGGATCTTAAATTGGCACTGCAAAAGCGTGCGTAGCTTGTTGTAATATTGTTGGAAGCAATATGGTGCAATCTATTATTGATTTCGTTGCTTACCATCACCCTGGTAGCATTCTGGAACCTTTGAACTGCTAGTTTGTCCCGTGGAATATCAGAAAAATGTGCTACATATATCCGATTATTTTGTTGGTTCTGGTGATCATGTAGCAGGACCATTTTTTCGTCCGAAAACAAAATTTCTCATTCACCGGGCGGCTTGAGCAGCTGCTGACATCTTTCGGCTCTTCTAACGTTCTGCTTTTCAGTCAAACCGTGTACCCGTTGTTTTTGTATGGAATCAATCGAAGATCATTTTTCAATGGTTGACTCTTGACTGCGAAATTCCCAGTTCCTTCATCATCTTACGTCCAACCTGACCTGGTTTCCGTCGAATTCACTCTCGCACTCGTTTGATGGCTTCCGATGTCGTTAACCGTTATGTGTTCGACAGGGTACCCGGGTACCTTTTCAGATTTCAAAGTAAGAAATTTTAAAGTTTTCTTCGACCCAGGATACTGAAACTCCGTGACATCTCAGAACTTGCTAAATTACAACTTTTTATAAAATAAGTTTTCATGAAGCACTTAAGGGGGAGGAAAGGGAGGGCTTCGAAATTTTTTACCCTTTAAGTGCTCGACAAGGGTACCTGGGTACCCACAAATTGAAATGCTTGTAACTTTGGCAATATTTGACCCATTTGGACCAACTTACCACCTAAAGATTCAGAAACTTATCCACTTCCAGTGGGGTTACAACAGAACCGGAAGTGGTTTATCTGGTTTCCGGAAATCCGGTATTCCGAGGATGTGTTCCGGAATTAAAGCTAAAAGTTGCTGAAAAGGATTTTTCTATCTTCGCTAAAGAGATAGAAGGTTACTGTCTTCTGGAAAAATTCTTGTAATAATATGCTCTAAAACCTTGCAGAACCCGTAAATGTGTTATATTGAAACTGAAGAAAAATAAAATTTTTATTTCATTTTTAGGGGGATTAATCAAAATTTTAATTTCACCAAGCGATAGAACTTTTAATTTCAAGAAACTCTTCCAAAGCCTTCATAAACCTAAAATCAAGTTTTTCACTCAAAAATGAAATATGCACGTTTATTTGGTTTTGAACCACTGTGAAGCCCCACGGGAATATGTTCCGGAATGGCCATGCCGGGGCAAAATCATCAGATAGAGTTAAAACAATGAAAAACGACCTTCCGGAGTAATTTCATGAATTTAGATACCCATATTGCCAGTGTTGCAATCCATCTGTGGCAGTTCTGTGACCGCAGGAGGTCCCATGGGAACTTGTTCCAGAATGGCCATTCCAAGGATAAATCATTATACTGTTTTAAAACTATGAAAAATGACCTTTCGGAGTCATTTGAGGATTTTTGGATACCCATATTACTATGATTACATCAAAAATCTTAAAAAGCGCCTTAATTCCGGAACACACTCTCGGAATACCGGATTTCCGGGAACCAGATGAACCACATCCGGTTCTGTTGAAAGTGGATAAGTTCCTAAATCTTTAGGTGGTAAGATGGTCCAAATCGGTCAAATATTGTCAAAGTTACAAGCGTTTCAATTTGTGGGTACCCGGGTACCCATGTCGAGCACTTAAAGGTGTTTTTTTTTGTCGAACACATAACGGTTAAAGTGCGTTTACGACCAGGTTTGGGGAGTATTTTCCAAGAATCTGTTTCTTTGTATCGCTTGATGGTACGAAGGATGAAACTTTTGTTTATTCCGAGGCGCTTCAGGTTCTTTAAAATATCACACAGTCGAAAGTTTTTCAAAAGTAGACTTATCACGAGTTCCCTTTTTGTGTCCATGATTTTCCATTTCTGTCCATCTGTGATTAACCTATTTTCAGTTGAAGACTGATACTCTGTAATATTTGAACGCTATTGAGATCAGTGACACCATATTTGACATATGACATATATTTAATATATTTGTCAACTGTAATTCCTTAAATTTATTATTCTTTAAGAAAACGGTGACTGTACCAGTCATTTTTCGATTCCCTGTAACAAAAATATTGGTTATTCCTTCAGATCTCACCTGCCAATCCCTTGTAAATTTGATGACTCCGGCGGTAATCGTTAACTGGTGGCTGCTTGAATCAATATGAAAACTCATCTCCGTTAAGTCAACGCGCCAAGTGGCTGATTCCGGCTGATTCAAGCGTCGGCGTTTATTTGTCGAAGTTTCAAACTTCAGGGTAAAAAACAAAACACGGCTGTTGCGGCGGCGCGGCGACCTTTTGACGTTGTGCGTCGTTCAGCTCGATGGCTTCTCCACGCCTAGCGAAACGCAGATGGAAATCAGTCAAACGAAATTAAATTCGGTTCACCAGTCTTCCTCGCTCGGCAACCCACGCACGCAGCCTCGTTGTTGTAAGCTCCTACCTATATGGTTTAGCCTGTGAGTATGTTTGCATGTCCCTTCACCGCATCACCGGGTCATCTTCCTACGCACTCGTTGCGATATAACGTCGATGTCGACATGATCATTTATTCACCACAATAGTGTTCCAATCCGGAGTTCGAAACGTCAACATTCACCCAGTGTGCCATACCGACCGGGCTGCTGCTGCTGTTGCTGCTGCTGTCTTGGTGCGATCTTGATGGAGCTGATCTTATTTGCTGTCTCTGACTGGCTGTGGGTTCTCCACAGTACACAGAAACGACGATGGTAGGAGTTTTGAAGTTTTGTTTTTTGCTTGATTTGGTTGTGACACCTACGCTTCGATTCTGCCAACAACGTTGACGTATCTAGATATAATCTCTACCGGGCGGTGTGTAGTTTCGCCTTTCGCGTATGGAATTCCCGATCCAGTGGATCGCCAGTGGAGGATACTTTGCCGGCCGGCTTCTTGCGACTAATTTCTGCTAACACTGGCGCCGGCCGGCATGGGGTCTGACGTGGTGCTGGTGGTTCCTGTAAATGAACGTGCAATTGGAACGAGTGGGCTCGAAATCATTGGTCCATGTTGGTACTGGGCATAATTTCACGTCATCGTCAGGATGTTTGTTTATTATGGATGTATTTATGATATGTTTCATCTCATTTTTTTCTAACGACATTCTAAATAATCATGTCTAGCGCCCACTTGTAATGTGAGCCATATAAAGTGCTAAAGCACTTTTGTTTAAATCTTAGCCAACATACTGTGAATAGTTTTTATGTCTACAAATATGATTCAATACATTCAGTTTTTATTTCTTTGGTAGATTTACATTTCATGTATCGATATCTAATTGAAATTATACTAGGCATCCATCATGCAAAAATAAGATACATTCATTGGTATAACTTTATTGGTAATTATGCATGATGTTTCTACAACATAAAAACAATGTCGTAAAAATTTATCATCGGTTATTTCATTCGGTATCACTCCATTCTATAAGCTGCAAACAGTTAACCGCACAGAAAGAAAGTGATAACTTAGTCGGCAATTAGCAGTATACGGAAGAATATTTTTTTGTTTATTCATACAATTAACGATAGCCGACAAGTTTGAAGCCAAACGTTGAAATTGACCTCTGTTAGATAATAGTTTCACGACGATCGAACGATCAAATCTTTTGCCCCTAATTTGTTGGTAGTTTACTTTGATAGTAGCGAGTACATTACTGAACTGTTTGACTGAAGGTGCAATAAATAATTTATTTTTCTTCAGTTTCAATATAACACATTGATGTGTTCTGCAAAGTTTTACAGCATATTATTACAAAAAATTTTGCTGAAGACAGTAATCTTCTATCTCTTCAGCAAAGATGAAAAAATCCTTTTTTTTCATAAATGAAACAGCGTTAAAATCAGTTTTTCAATTTTAGCTGTTTTTGTAATTGTTGCATGACTTTTACATGTTTTACAAAGTTGTACAAATAGTAAAAATACACAACATTTCTGAATGTAGTATACCTCTATCTTCGCTTGTTTAGGAACTATAGAGCTTTTACAATAAAAATATCTTAATTTTGACCCCGAATTACTCGCAAGATGGCATCATTTTATTCAAAAACTCTCCTCAGAGAATCAGAATAGTTTTAAGCAGGCTGAAAAGTTTTATAAATCATGTTTAAAAGCGCAAAAGTTAAACAAAATTTGTAGGCTGACAAAGTCTGGATAAAAAGCTGATAAAATCGGGGGTAGACAAAATCGGGAGCTGACAAAATCGGAACATTACTGTATTGTGTCTAATTTCATGCCCAAGTTCAAGTCCAATTTCAAACCCAACTTAAGTCCATTTTCAAGTTCAAATTCAAATCCTTCTTCAAGTCCAGTCCCCAGGCTTAATTTCATGTCTGATTTTAAATCATATTGCAAATTAAGTATAATTTCAATTTCAAGCAAAATTTTAATCGGCTTTCAAGTTCAGTTCAAGTTCATTTATAAATCTATAAAAGTTTTTTTTATGAACCTTCAAGCCGTGGGCTGGTTCGTCTCAGAGAATCCAAGTTTAATTTCAAGTCTAATTTAGGCCACAGCCCAAGAAAAAGAGGAAAAATGCGAGAAAGAAAACAAAAAGAAATGAAATGCAGAATAAGAGAGAAAACGGAGAAAATGGCAAAAAGCAAAACCTGGGTGCTAATTCCGTTATCGAAATTTGACCTTCTGTTTTTATACGACAGATTTCGCAAACAGCTGTTAAAATACAGGACTGGCTTATTAGACCAGCGTCTTACCTCGAGGACAACTGGGAGAAAATGGCAAAATGAGCCAAAAAGGAGGAGACTGTACAGAAAAGAAGGGAACGGGAATGAAAAAAGGAATAACGATTGAGAAACGAGAAAGAAAATGAGAACAAAGTGGACAGAAAAGGAGAAAAAACTAACTGAAAAAGGAGGAAAAGAAAAGGAGGGAATTCATAAATACTGAAGATAAAACAGAAAAGAAACATAGAACGTGATTGAAAAGGGAGAAACACAGAGCTTGATAAGAGAAAGAACGGACCAGACGAAAATAAAAAAATAGAAAAGGAGTCAGAAAACAATAAACCAAACGGGTAAACAGGAAAAATGGGCCTGAAGATAAGGAAAAACGGAAGAAAACAGACGCAAAACGGAACATAATGAAAAAAAAACAATAGAATTCTGTTCTGAAAAGGCGGAAAATTGAAAAACAGGATATAGGAAATAGCAGGTAGTAAAAAGAAAAAACTCAGGAGAAGGGAAAATGAGACAAATAGAGAGAAGACAGGATGGAAAAAGAAACTAAACAGGACAGATAAAGGACAGAAAATGGTAAAGAAAAAGAGGGATAACTGGCCAAGAAAGGGAAAACGGAACAGAAAACAAGAGAACCCTATAGGGAAAAGAATATCGAGGAAGAATAAAGTAAACCGATAAGGGAAACAAAGAAAACGGGAAAAAGTAGTCAAAGCGGATATAAAAGGGGAAATTTGGAACAAAATGGGAATGAGAAATGGAATGGGAAAATGGGACAGAAAAAAGAAAAGAAAAACAGACCAAAGCAAATGGTAAAACTGGAAAGAAAAAAACTAAAGACGGGAGATAAAGAAAGAAAAATGGAGAGCAAAAGGAAAAAAGGAAGCCAAAAATAGATTAAACGTAACCGAAAAAAAACTGGGGATCTAAAAGTGGACGGAACAGACAAAGACGAAAAACGAGAAGAATAAAGAAAAAGAGTAAGACGAACAATGCAAAAGCATAAGCATAAGCATAAGCATAGGATACCGTCCGTGTGCTGCTACTCCGTTATTGACCAAGACCGATGAAAATTGCAAAATGATGGCTGGAAAAAGCATACTTGGGACAGCACGCTATTTTTCATTGTGCAACCTTATCAGGTCCCTGCATGCTGATCAATACCGACGCCGGCCACGTCCGAATGCGGGTCCTGGTGGGATGGGAAGGGATGTTAGTCCAATACTTGTTGCTACTAAAGACCAGGGAATCCCCTGCATCTTCACAAGTATTTCGGGAAAGGAATTGTTGTTAGTAGATGGGCGGAGCTAGATGGATAATGTAAGTATGTAAGCATCAGTCATATGAGACCAAGCTGGACATTCGAAAATTTTCTTGTAAAGCCAGTAACTACGAAAATTAAGATATAAAAAATACCTTTTTAACAAATTTAATACAATACCAATGGTGCTTATATACAACCATAACCATCGAAAAATACTATGCACATGCGAGATTTACGGCTAAAAAACCACGTAACAACTTGAACTTATCCGCGATCAGGGAAATCAAGGATAATGAAACGAGCCAATATAGTCCCTAAGTTGATAAGCATTTCCTCTTACCAACGCTAATATGCAGAGATATAGCGCCCTACACGCTTAAAAAGTAAGACGAACAATGCAAAAATAGAAAAAGTGTCAGAAAACAACAAACGAAACGGGATTTCCTCTTTTCCCGTCCCGTGGGCCTGAAGATGAGGAAAAACGGAAGAAAAGAACGAACAACGGAACAGAATTCAGTACTGATAAGGCGAAAAATTGTAAAGAATACAAAAAGGAAACAGTGAGAAGAAAAATAAAAAAGCCCTAGAGAAAAGGAGGGAAAACGGGACAATTAGAGAGAAGACGGGATCGAAAAAGAAACAAAACTAGACAGTTAAGGGCGGAAAACGGGAAAGAAAAAGATGATAAACTGGAAAAAAAGGGCGAAAACAGGAGAAACTTATAAAGAAACCAATGGCGAGGGAGATAAAAGCAAATCCGATAAGGGAAACAACGAAAACGGAAAAAGCTGGTTAAACGGGATAAGGAGAAATGTGGAACAAGGTAGAAATGGGAAATGTGAATGGGATGCGAATTTTGGAGAAAAAAATAAAAAGTAAAAAGGTAAATTCTGAGAGAAAAAGACTAAAAGCGATAAATAAAAAGGAAAAACGAAGAGTAAAGAGAAGAAATGGAGCCAAAAAACAGAATAAAACAGAAAAATGAGAAAGAAAGTAGGTAGGGGGATAAAAAACGGAAAGAAAATTAGAAAAACGAGAGAAAAAACTGAAAATATGAAAAAGTGGGACAAAAAACGGAACAATAAAACAGAAAACATGAGATAGAAAAAGGAAAACAAAGAAAAAAGTAGAACTGTGAGAGCAAAAACCGAGGAAATGGTTCAGAAGAGAGAAAAATGTAGCAAAAAGTGGAAAACGGGAATGTGTTAGTGTTAGTGGGTAAGATGAAATATGCCGATCCTAATTTCTAGTAATACTTCGTGTCTAATTTCGTAACCATGTCCAAATTCAAATTTTATTTTATCTCCAATGTCAAGCTCAATTTGATCTCCAGTTGCCTGTCCGATTTTAAGTTAAAATTTAAGTGCAATATAATTCCAATTTTCAGTTCAATTTTGAGTCAAATTTGAACTCTGATTTAAAGTCCAATTTCCAGTACAATTTAAATTCCAATTTCGAGTCTAATTTCAAAAGTAATTCCTAGTCTTAATTGGATCTTAAGTCTAATTTAGATTTAATTTATGTCGCATTTAAACTCCAATTTTAGCTAATTGAAAGTTATTACGTTGAGGGGTTGGCCTAATAAGCCAGTCGTCGTGTGTTCGAATCCCGACTGGGAGAGGCTGTTAGAGTCAATAGGACCGTAGCAACTGGCCCTGCAATTGCCCGGCACTCCAATAGCTGGCTGCGAAGTCTGTCGTATAAAAACAGGAGGCCAAGTTTCGATAACGGAATGTAGCACCTAGGTTTTGCTTTTACGTTGAGGATCCACTCACGCAAACATTCCGCAGATACGTATTTCGACTGTTACATACAGCCTTCTTCCAGTGCTTTAGGTTTAATTTCGAGCATAATTTCAAATCAAATTCCAAGTCTAATTCATTTCAAGTTTCAAGTAAAATTTCAAGTCCAATTTCGAATAAAATTATATTCTATTTTAAGTCCGATTTTATGTTCAGTACAATTTTAATTAAAGCTTCAAGTTCAAATTCAAATTTAATTTAATCCTACGTTAAGTCCGATTTAATTTTCAATTTCAACACTAATTTCCAGTCCAGTTCCAAGTCTAATTGCCAGCTCAATTTCAGCTATGATTTCATATCCAAGTGCACCTGTTTATCCGGATTTTTCAACCTAATCGGTCGGTATTTTTATGATAAGCAAGAATAGTTTCGTTTTGTTTATATATGGACACGCTAGTGGTCGAATTGGATTACCTACGAATGGCCGAAACACAAATGGCCGAATCACGAATGGCCAAAGGAAAATTTCAAAGGTTTTTCAGGGGGATGTTTCAAATTCGCGGAGAGAAATAGATGAAAAAATTTATTCAAAATGTGTAAGGTCTCACAAAATGAGCAATAAAAATTTTGTTGATTTGGGCATTCCGGGAAAATTCGGCCTTTCGTAATTCAGCCATTCGTGATTCGGTATTTCGTGATTCGGCCATTCGTGGTTCGGCCTTCTATGACTGTTGTTGGAATTCGGCCATTTGGATTTCGGCCATTCGTAATTCGTCCATTTGTATTTCGGCCATTCGGTACCAGCCCGTCGAATTCAATTCTTGAAATTGTTCTTGTTTTTGGGAACTATAAACAAGTAGTAACAATTGAGTGTCACTTTGTTTTATGAATTGTGTACAACTCATTTTTTCAATAAATCTCAGTAGATTGGTCTGTCAGCTAGAACAAGCAGTAGTAAAGTATTCATAGTCTATTAAATTTATAGTATCTAAACTGATTGGATTGATTACATTTATTCAAGCCAATTAAAATCAACCTACATCTTTAAAAAACCAAACACGAAAAAGGCTAAAAAGCGTTCACCCTCATAAATAAGCACCTTTGTCCATCCTTGGTTTGCTAATGATATGCTAAAAACCAACTGCCAGGATTATGCATCAGCCTTATATAGCACCGTAAAAAGAAGGTTTCTTTCTCACTCTTTCCCGTAAAAACAACCGCACACACCGTTCACAAGTCCGTGCAAATGGGCTAATATGTTTCGGATTTGCGTGGGTGCTTCCATGGTTGCTCTTGGGCTACTCCACGAGCCGGATTGCTTCATAGCAAATGTGGCGTGTGGCGGCTAAGCATCAACATTAACGACTATGACCCACGAGTGCACAGACAACAACGCGGCCACCCGGCTTTACCCACAAATACTACAGCGTGTGTTGCAGCTTCTGAACACGGCTAAGCAATTTAGTGTAAAGGTTTTTGATTACTCGATTGCAGCAACCTCACTTACGTGCTTATGTGTAATCTTTGCTTTCGAGATGATCTCGGTGCAACCTTAGGAATTAATTGCTGGAATTAAGTCACTGTTTACCTAAACGTATTTTGTCACAATTAGGCCAGCTTCTAATAAATAAATAATTTCGAACCTAACAACCAAACGATCCTCATCCCGTGTTGTGTTGACCACTCACAAAACGACTTGCGCCACAAGATGCCAAAGTCGACAAACCCCATTGGAATCGTCGTCGAAGTCATCGCGTTTGACACGCCACTCATTCGATTCAGTGCAGTCTTCCTGCCCACTTGGAGCTATTGTGAGAGTTGATGTCAAAAAAAAAAAAAAGAAAAGAAAAATGTCTTCCCACGCTGATTCCGGAAGGCTCTTGATTTTTGCCATATGAATTCCAATCCGCTAGAGTAGTTCATTGTCATGATCTTTCTTTCTGGTAAGGCTAGTTCTAATGTGTTACAGTAAAAATCTAATAATTAAATAAATTACACAAACTAATAACTACTTGGTAAAGAAACCCCGCGAACCTTTTGAGTAATTTGAATTAACCTCAACTATGCAAGTTACATTTGGGTTGATTGTATTGTATTGTACTTCCGCATTTTTATACCTAACAATTTTGTGTAACATTCTTAGTTACTTTAACGCTATTAGATTTCACATGGATCCCCTGAACACTTAGGACTTTCGCAAAACAGAGTACCACCCTGAATCGTGTTTAAAGCATTCAAAAGTATTTCTCGTCACGACAAACCGAACTTCTCTGCCGCGTGTCGCGCCGCGTTGCAACGTCGTCCACCGCGCGCCGTAATCGGTTTGCGGTTTTCTCGGTTCCTTGCGTGTAGGTGTCTAGTAGTGCCGCGCCGGTCTGGTGAACTCCTCTTCCGAAATAAAAGAACATAAAACAGTTAAAAACACACGAATGGAACGGAGGCACGCATATCTACATATTTATTGTCGCTTTGCAATCTTGAAATGTGAACAATCGTGGCAGTACGCAATAAAAACGCAGGCAGGCATTGATAAATGCAGCGCGGTAAACTATATGGGAAAGCTTTTCGCCGGACAGCGGGTGAGATGAGGAAGAAGGGTTGACTTTTGGAAAGTATTTTTTATGTTTTTTTCTCATAACGGGTTTTATGAACTCGGAGGTTTTATTGTTGGCACGTATATGATACGATGTAATAAATGTGATGCCTTTTCTGTAGGCATGCGTACATTAATTTTAATGGCGAGACAACGCATCGGATGAAGCAATTTGGTTGATCCAAAATATTGTGATCTGCAACTTAATATATTTATAATACAGTAATGTTCCGCTTTTGTCAGCCCCACATTGAATTTTGGGCTGACAAAACGGGGAAATTTTTTTTGATTTTTTTTTTTTCAAAATACAAGACTTAAGACCTTGTAATATCAAAGACTTCTACTAAAAATTAAATTTTCTTCCTCAATTGGTAAACCGAAAGCTCAATCAACCGGGCAAGGCACACTGGTCCAGAACCTTTTTTGGTGCGCATTAGCTTTGAGCAGGAAAACTTGGTTTTAGGTTTATGGAACCTTTGGAAGAGTTTCTTAAAATTAAGAGTTCTTTCGTCCAGTGGAATTCAAATTTTGATTGATCCCTCTAAAAGTGCAATAAAAAATTTATTTTTCTTCAGGTTCAATCAATGTGTTAAGTGTTCTGCAAAGTTTTACAGTATATTATTACAAGCAATTTTGCTGAAGACAGCAACCTTTTATCTCTTCAGTAAAGTTGGAAAAATCCTATTTCTCATAAACGAAAAATCGTTAAAATCAGTTTTTCAATTTTAGCTGTTTTTGCAGTTGTTGTATGATTTTTTCTTGTTTGACAAAGTTGTACAAATAGTAAAAATACACAACATTGCTAAATATAGTATACCTCTATCTGTGCTTGTTTAGGAACTGAAGAACTTTTACTACTTTTACTATAAAAATACCCTAATTTTGAGCCCGAAATAATCGCATTTTATTCAAAAACTCTACTCAGAGAATCAGAATAGTTTTAAGGAGGCTTAAAAGTTTTATAAATCATGTTTCAAAGCACGAATGTTAAACAAAATGTATAGGCTGACAAAATCGGAATAAAAAGCTGATAAAATCGGGGATAGACAAAATCGGAAGCTGACAAAAACGGAACATTACTGTATTTGTTTGATGGGAGAATAAATCAATAACAGCTGGATTGGATGATAGACAATAAAATTTCACCCATGGGTATTCGAAATTGTTGAATGTTTCAAATGTGTTTGATTAATAACGCTTTTATGCATTACAGTTTTAATTTATGGAGAATACTGTGCCACCAACAAACTTATGGCACACGTATTAAAAGATAAGAACTGTTTAGGAGACAATTAAGCAGACTGATCAAATCGACGAGGAGAACGTGGTGTTCTAAATGCCCAAAATAGATGAAATCTCTTAAAAAATCTCGAACGGTTCATTGGTAGGTGATGGAACAATGTATGTTGGTAAATTAAATAATTGACAATAACCAACCCATCGAAGAATTCTTCGTCATTGAGAATGATTCAACACTTGTTACTAACCAAACTGCATTGAATGAAGTATTTTGAACAAATATTCAGAGAAAAATGGTTGGTCGATGAAATCACAGTTGTGTTTATTATTCTGCCATATGTAGATCTCTATTGTATTTTAAATTAGCTATGGTAGATGTACCGGTAATAGTGGACGTGCAAGGAATAGAGTAAGGAGGGGTAAAAGTGCGATGCGGGTAAAAGTGCGATTTAATGATTTATCGGTGCAGATTCCGAGTAAATTAACTACATTGGCATGGATGGGTGACTACTTTCACAGCTTGATTTTAAGTTGCTGAGTTATGTGCAAATGTTATTTTAGGGCGGTTTCGATGTATTTTTTCGTTATACAGCAAATACGATATCAACAGGAGGATTTTAGTTTTTGAAAATTTGTAGCAGCGTTTTACATCACTCACATATCTGTTTTGAAAATACGGTGAAAAGAATTTACCAATTTACAAAGCATATTTTGCTTTTCCGTAATTTAATCTAACCCCGTCAAGCGCTTAGCGGGGTAAAAGTGCGATTCACAGACGGGGCAAAAGTGCGATTCATGGACGAGGCAAAAATGTATAGCTAATTATATACAGCTTTAGGCACTATATTACAGATACTAGAAATGGAAGATCTGCAGAAAACTGTGTGCTCTACAGATGCTGGCCGAAGGAAAACAGTGTTTTTTCGCTGATGAAACAAAAAACAAACTTGTGGAAATGTTTTGATTTTATGGTGGCTGCAATACTCCAGCGCCAAATAGGAAAGGCGTAAATTGAGAATATTCCTTACCGAAATATAACGCAGATTGGAGATAATATGGTTTTGTTACCTACTGTTGTGCTAATTTCATGGATTCGAGCTTCGAACTTTTGCCCCGCAGTATTCGCACTTTTGCCCCGCTAGTGGGGTATAAGTGCGAATCGGCATGATCAGAAGAAAGAAGAATTTATTTTGCAAAACACTATTACCACAGATGATTTATAGTTGAATGTAAAGACATTGAGTTACTGCATCACTATAAAATATATTATGTTGTTTTCCTTCTTTATATCTCACGAAAATTAATGACAACTTCAAACATCGCACTTATGCCCCGCCCTACTCTATGATTCTTTATTAATTACGCTTGAAACTCAAAGCTCTAACTCTACTATTGAAATATTTTTAGTATCCCTGTTCCATTAATAGTGGAAATGCGCGATCAAAACTTTTGCGACAAGATTCGTGCTTATTTTATAAAAAAGTAATTTTAAGTAATTGGCAGCCTAATACATTTTAGCCTCATGAAATAAAAGGAAGGATTTATTTATTTAATTACTTCAAAGTTCAAACAAAAAATTCCACAATTACTGGATTACACTTCCACTATAACAGGAATATTACCACTATTATTGGAGCAAGACACCTTCCGTAATTTTCTTAGTTTTTCATGCATTTTTTATTGAAATGCCGAAATTTTCTTAACCAAATAAGAAAAAAATAGTTTTTTTATCATACATATACACATAGTCCCCGTTTCCAGTTCTGTGCCTGACCCATAACAGAACTCCTGAAAATCTGATTTACGACCAGAACGTGCGCGGACTTCGAATCAAAATCGGCTACTTTGCTATTGCTGTAACAGAGTCGATGTAATTATTTTAACGGAAACCTGGCTTGGTGAGAAGATTCACTTGCAACCGTTATTCGAGAGCGCATTTCCCGCATTCAGAATGATTGTAACCGGTTGAACAACGGAATATCTCGCGGCGAAATCGTATTGATCACGATCCCTAATAAGCTAAGTTACTCCATCGACCCATCCCCGATTTACAAAATACTTGAACAGCAATGCCTATGTGTAAAAGTCCTAGTAGCCGATCGTACTCTGAACGTCAGTGTGATCAATTTACCCGCCAGCCGTACCCAAGTAACAGTGCTGGTTTTATTATACACTTATGACGGTTCTGGAGACCAAAATTGGTCGTAAAAACGGCAATAAGAGTGCAATAAAACTAGAAAATTGTTACTTGGGGTATGGACAACGAGTATCAGTGATCATATCAACTTAGCGCTGGTGTTCGGTGATAACGAACAGTTTGGGTTAGTTTGGGATGCTCCTGTAAACAGTCTTACGTTTCCGTAGCTTGTACCGCGCTTGTAGATGGTTTCTGTACTCACGGCCTGATAAACATTAACCCAGTGTTAAACAGAAATAATCGCTCGTTACTTACCAGTAACCCCGCTATACAACTTTGCTCGATCTGGCAATCCTTGCTATTTTCGCCTGTAGTTGACACCGCTATCAATCAATTCATTCATATACCCATACGCCAGCTGGTACGCAGGTCTTAAATTAGTTCAATTTAAATCTTTCTCCTTTTGTTTTAATTACCAGTCGCAATCATTGTTGAAAAGCGTTACAACTGGTACTCACAATATCCTGAGGCATTACAGCCCAAATCTTCTCCAAACGTTGCTTGAAAGTATCCACAGTCAATCCTTTGGTGCTTCCTAGTTTGCCATGCATAGAAGTCAAGAGGATTCAAATCAAACGAATAGGCAGGAAGAAATAAAATCCGAAATATTGTACACCACCCTTTGAATCTTGTTAGAACTAGTAAGGTGCATTCTTGTAGACACATTCCAGCGTTACGGGACACAATTAGCACCCATTGTTACCCTGTGAATCGCCTCCTGTTTCACCGAATTTTTGGCAAATACCTTGTAAAATAGTTGTTAAAAGAGTACTTCATTTTCCACTAGAATGATAGGGATTTAATGAAACAGGAACCGATCTGCATAGTAGGGATAATGTCTCGTAACGCTGGAATGAGTCTGTAGTGTTTTTGACGATGGGAACCAAATAGTATCGATGTAATATTTAGTATTGATTATAACACCATGTTCAATGAACAGCAATGGAAGTTTCCACTTTTTGGAGAAACATCCACATCACCCTGGAAACATTCTGGAACCTTTGAACAGCCTGTTTGTCCCAAGGAATATCAAATAGATGTGCTGCATATATCCGATCATTTTATTGATTGTGGTAATCTTGCAGCAGAAATATGTTTTCGCCCGAAAACAGAATTTCACAATCACCGTGCTGCTTGAGCTTGTCAGTCAAACCGTACGCCCGTTGTTATTTGTATGGATCGATTGAAGAACATCTTTTAAACTATGCTTCATGGTTGTCTGCAAAATTCACAGTTTCTTCGTCCAGACTGATCTAGTTTCCATCGAATTCGCTCTCTTACTCCTTTAATGACTCCCGCCGTCCTCACACCGCGTTTACGGTCAAATTTGAGGAGTATTTTCCAAGAACTGGTTTCGTTGTATCGCTTGATAGTATGAAAGATGTATCTTTCGTTTAATCCGAGTAGATTCAGCTTCATTAAAATATCACACGATCGAGATATTTTCAAAAACAGACTTATCACAAGTTCCCTTCTTGCGTTTATGATTATCACGACTCTTAAACGAGTGAAAATTCAAGACAAACTTTCAAGCTATGTTGACATTTGAATTCACTCCAATCGAAAAATTGAACAGACACATCTGTGATTAACTCATTTTTAATTAAATACGTCCGAAAACACTTGCAGGTCTTTCTACACACCCTGTACTCTACAAATGCAAGGAAACCTCTGCAGAAATTCGAAGAAACGCTGATCATTTGTCAACTCCAAGAAAAACGAAGATGGCTTACCTGTAGATCTGTTTCTGGACGATCGTAAAGCCAACGCTACTTACTTTACCAACCGAAAGAATTCCTCTCCATTGTACTCGGTCCTGGACTAATCGTCGACAATTCGCTGCGCGTCTCGACACACGCAAGTTGGCTTCAACCTAGTCGAGCCATCTAGCGCGTTGGGTCCCTTTATTACTGGTGGGGTTCTTGAAGAGAACGGATTTCACTGCACATTCGTCCGACAGACGTGGCCGGGCCACCGTAATCTCCCAACTTTCGCCAGTTGTACGATGGGAATCTCTCCAAGCAGTGCCTATAGCTCGTGAATCATACGCCTCCGCCACTCTCCACTTTTCGTTTGTACTCAGCCAAAAGTGGTCCGCAACACCTTTCGTTCAAATGCGGCTAGTGTACGTATGTCTTCCGTAAGCAAAGTTACTGTCTTAAGTCCGTAGAACACTAGTGGTCCGATTAGCGTTTTGTACATCGTTAGCTTTGTGCGGCGGCGTATGCTCCTAGATCGAAGCGTCTTGCGGAGGGAAAAGTAGGCTCGATTTCCAGCTTGAATGCGTCGTTGGGTCTCCTTACTCGTATTATAATCGGCAGTGACCAGAGATCCCAAATATACGAACCACTTCCAGTTCATCGCAGTCAATAGTCACTGTCTCCCCCAGACATTGCAAACATTGCTTTCACTGGAACCTCTTCCTACCATATATTTAGCTGTCGACGCATTGATTTGTTACGCTATCCTCCTAGCCTCCGTTTTTAGTCTGACGAAGATTGCGTCCGCCGTCCCAAGGTTTTTAGAAATGATGTCGAGGTCGAGGTCATCTGCGAAGGCTAGGGGTTGGCTACTCTTGCTGAAAATCGTTCCTCTCGTTCCGAAGCCCGCTCGCTGGATCACACCTTCAATAGCGATAGTGATTAATTTACAGGACAGCCCAAGCAGCACACTTTTCGCACCTATGGTTGCAGAAACTTATTTATGACTGAAAGTAGTTATAAGTAGTTATGACTGAAAGTAGACTGAAAGTAGAAAGTTCCCGAAACGCGCACGTAGCACATCACTCGCTCCACAGTAGGTTTGATCAGCCGCGTCAGTTTGTCCGGAAAACCGTACTCGTGCATTATCTGCCATAGCTGTTCGCGTTCAACTGTATCATATACTGCCCTGAAATCCACGAAAATATGATGCGTGGCACATTGCACTCTCGACATTTCTGGAGGGTTTGTCGGAGAGCAAAACTTTGATCCGTAGAAGCACGGGCCCCCATAAAGCTCGCCTGATACCGCCTTATGAATTCTCTTGCTATTGGGGATAGACGACGCAACAAAAGCTGGGAGAGCACCAGCCAACGCTGCACGTGATAAATGCACGTGAACCTCTTCGCAAACGCATTTCAAACAGGATTTTAATCGTTCTCCAGCTTGCTTGTAACTCATTGCATCTGCTAATGGCAACACTCCTCATGTTCCATGTACAAAAAAAAGGTGAAAAGCCGGGCCGAATTTTCCGACTCGTTCTCCACGCGTACCCCATGGGAGCAATCTGAGACCATTGCTCTTTTCTGTTTTTGTAAATGAGATGTCAGCTGTCCTGCCGTCTGACCGTCTGGCCGTCAGGCCGGTCATTATGCCGATGATGACTTGATGCCGACTGCATTGAACTGCTACGCCTAGTGGATAAATTACAAAATTGGCGCTTGAGTACACGCTTACCCTCAGCATGTCAAAGGACTTAATCATCTTCTTAATCACTACAACATGGAGATATTTGTTACATTTACAACCAGTGCAGTATTGCAAAGCCCGCGTTCGTGTGGTCTAATTTTCTCATACACGCATTCTTGTTCTAACAAACATACTGGCATGAGCATTTCTCTCGGACTTCTTTTCTTATTTTTTCATGCCTTGTGACGAGTTTTTGCCCGTCTGTATTTAATAGTTAATCTGGAATAACTGCCCAAGTAACATTTTGAGTTTTATTACACTCTTATGATGGCATTTAAGACCAAAATTGGTAATGAAGACCGTCTTAAGAGTACAATAAAATTTACATTGTTGCTTGGGTGGCCAAACTAACTCAGTGGCTCGCGAGTACCTGTCATCATAACACCAGCGACACTCTTTGATGACAGTTTTGCTGGAATTTTCATCATCAATGAATATGAATATCATTAGTTTAATCGCGAGTTATTGAGTGCCTTGGCCTTCTCCCTTGGCAAAATCTGCAGCTGTACATCCTATTCGCGCTCGCGGGCTGTTGACAGCGCACGAGCTGCCGGTTTCGTGAGCGGGCTGCGCAGAACGACACTACAAGACTGTGTACTCTCGAGTGTGTCGGTAGCATAAAATTAGAGTTCATTCAGAACTTTTATATTTTATATGAGAGTTTTATATATGAGTTTTATATGAGAGACGCAACTCAGTCGCTCGCGAGAACTTGTCATCACTAAACCAGCGACACACGTTTCACGTAATCAGTGAGTGTCGTTGGTTTAATGATGCGAGTTTTTGAGTGACATGTCCAGTCTCTTTTTTTTTGTATGCCAGAAGGGCATTGGGTTAAAAGGCCACTGCGACAGTCACGTGCAGTCCAGTCTCTTAACTTAGAACTCTACATAAAATAGAGAATCTGTAATAAGAGAATGGCCAGGGCACTCAATAACTCGCATAATTAATTTGCTTAACGCTTAAACCATGCTCCTAGTTAGAAAGATTTTAGGAAATATAGACTGCCCTGCCTTTTGCAGTCAGCTGAACTTGTATGCCCCCAAACGATACCTCAGAACTAGGAATTTTAAGCACCTGTAAGGACGGAATGCAAACTACGACCGTATCCGATTTGTGGCAAGTGAAAAGAATCTGCGTTAAACGAACGATGCAGAAAAGCACTTTCATGTGTTATCACATTGAGGTTAAAAGCTGTTCAAACAGAATTTTTCTATGTGCAACTGACTCACTTGGTTGAACCTGTCCGATGACAATCGGTAAAATTTGTGCAGTCTCCGTATCCAAAAATGGACAGAGGATGCAGAAGTTTTATTCAAATTTCGTTACACAAACAAATTCGTTGATGCGGTTCCACTGAACAGCACAATATTTTTCCCTACGTTGATGTTTTTCTGTCTCCGCAGTTGTATAGGGTTAGCATATGCATAAAAATGTATACACTTGGCGCATAAAAACCATCATCGGAAGCCGTGAGTCAAACGATTGGAATCAATTCGGTATGCGTACTGTCGTCTTTTTCGCTTTGTTTCGGGAATGGCTCGTTTTGCCTGTTTCAATGATAAATAAGATCATTTGACTGCTGACCTTAGGTTGTTCCATGCCGTACCGGATATTTGCTTATACGTTTGCGTAATACGTCCTCTTGAACTGTTTCAGTAGCGACACCATATGAATCGTAAATTAGCTATACTCTTCTCATAGTATAGTTCAGAGGAAAAGTCGCATTTCGCTGGCGAATGTTTGTATTCCAGGACAAGCTAGCGAAACAATCGACTATAAACTCCCTACCTGCTGAGATTAGCTTAGCTTAGATTTCGACTCGAATTTCAACATGACTTTATTTTGTCTAGCAACAAGCTAGGTGCAGCTTTATAAGTCAAAAACCTATTTGTCGATTGCCAACCTGTCACTCGTCAGCTAAATCAGCTCAAACAAACTAACCAAGCCCAAATTTCAATCCTATTTTCCTCGCTCTTTTCGTTTCATAATTTACTTCTTTCTCGACACTACTGGTGGAGGCTGTGGCCCGCCTTTCGAAATGAGGTGCGGTTTATTCGGTTTCCGATCCAACACTCCAACAGCTCCTATATGCATGAGTGTTTGAAGAAATTTCGAAAATAAAAAAGAATTGAGAATTGTTTGCCGTCACTATTGACAAACTTCGTCAACATCTTACTTCCAGATGAAGTTGCCGGATGCAGTGTTTGTAAATCTCTTACTGCTCGGATGACTGTTTACCTTTACCAGTACCACGGAAAATATAGGTGCTGATGATTTCAAGTGGCTAGCGGACCACTGTCATATACAGAAATATCGAAAAGTAGTTGAGTTGACCGATTCATGTGGCTTCCCGACATGCTATAAGATTAATATGCTTCTTAAGTAGATATTTTGCATTAATATCAACCAAGATTACTGCGTTGGTTTATTTGGAAACAATTTTCTGCATAAACCACTTGAAATGGTTCAGCTGTTAACATAGACCACCTGCATCTATACATCCATTAGCAAACGTACAGCTGAAATACTGACTAACTCAACAATAATCAACAGGCATTTATTCCTCTCACATGTGTCACAACGGTATCGCGGAAGCTTTTCTGTGCCTCCGATCTGTTTCATGTGATCAGCGTACCGATTAAAACACTGTACATACTAACAGGAACACTGGAGGGGCACGTTCGATCCGCCTACGAAGGCTAGTAGTTTACTGGGTGGGCGGTCGGTTTGCCTAAACCCAGTGGCTTTCAACAGAATCTCCTAACAAGTGAATTCCATCACAGACTTAGAGGCAGCAAATCAATAGGGTGCATGCCTGTGATTTTAACACCGCGAATTAAAATAAATAATTAGCTTTTGTGAATTTTAACGCGCCTGTAATGCTCTGACCGTCACTACATTCAACTTGTAAACTTGTGTCAACCTCTTGAAATATGTACTACCGCAGTGTTGACCAGCGGAAAGTGTATGTGACCAAGATCCAAACACTTTGATAATCCTGGGTGTAGTTTATGCAAATATGTTGATTCCTTATCTGCACGGTTGTGAACCAAACGAGCCTCATTTACGAACTTTCTTACGATTAGTGGCACATTTCAATTGAATAATTTCGCATTGTTTTGGATGGATCGAGTTGAAATTCTAAACACGTCCCGAAGGAATCGCAATATTTGCTAATAGAGTACGTGATTTGGATTAGGAAATGATTTCTGCCTCTCTGGTCGCCAGCAAGCATTGTCTCAAGCAAGTAAGTCCGGTAAGTTTATTGATTTATTTTCAAATCTTAAGCTTTGAATTTAAAAAAAACTCAAAAACGAATAGTAGTGGACGCGCCATTCAACGGTTTTGTGTGAAGTTACTTAATCACAACCCACTTGGCTTTAGATGTTGGCTAAATGCTTAGTAATGGTCTTACTTCACTTTTATTTTTTCGGTTACAACTATAAAATCGATTCAGAACCGAATAAAGGCAACGTTTTTAGATTGCTAGATCTTAGTCCATCCTGCAAACGTCCGTAACATCCGGTTTACTTTCATCCTTATCGATAGCGCTTAACCACTTTGTGTGAGGTTTGCTTAAGAGTCACCAATTTCTGTCGGATTCTTTGTTGAGTATTACTTTCATCAACCAATCATAGCCAGTCGACTGTAGTCTGCTGTATTTGCTTGCTTCATAATACCCGCGTCTCTATACAAACACAATCCTTTTTCTTATTTATCGCCAAGAATGGTTCGCAGGACCTTACGTTTAAAATGACATCCTGAGCACGTCGGTTCACGCTTCATGACCGTAGAGCTGAAGACCGTAGGCTCAAGTTTCGGACGAAACTGCACACTACAAAACTTCAGCTGGCTACGTAATCCATGTAGGGTAAATGATTTTGAAATGGACCTAGTCGAATTCTGATCTTGAATGGACCTATTTTTAAATAAGAATTTTAGGATATAATTATCAAGGCTTTGTACTGTATTTAGCTTTTATGTTTATCTTTAATCATTTCTGAACGTAAATATACTAAAATTAAATTAAAATTATAGCCAAAACTACTTTATTGCCGCGTATTTAAAAGTAGCTGTTTTTCAGCGTTTTGGCAGTCACCATAGAGTATTTTCAAACTGTTACTACCCGGAACCCTTCTGGTTTGAAATAAAACAATACTCCTAAAATGATGCTAAAATATGTGTAATTTCAATTTAGGTATTTAAAATTTCAGTAAAACCAGTAAAATCTTCAAATTCCTTAAAAATGTTAACCCCCTTTTTTGATCTTGAATGGACCTAGTATTGATTTTAGAATGGACCTAGTTTTGCGCTCCGAGACATCACTACC